>NC_056729.1:626881059-626923559 GCF_019279795.1 Protopterus annectens | reverse complement strand
TTACATTCTGACCTTGTATTACAACACTCATATACAGATTTCCTAGACAGTTATATGTTGTCGGACAGTGTGGGTGACAGTGATGTATAATACCACATTATTCAGAGAAACTGCAGATCATTCTTGTATTTCTGGGCACAGTGTTGGTATCCGACAGACCTGTGGGAGGATTGTTTATTAGCACTACCTGAATGTTCCCACACACAGTACCAGATTCCACATTACTATTATGCACATACATCTCACTCTGTTACTGTACACACTCTGACCACAGCTTGACAAGTTGTGGTGTAAATGGGACATATGTGGCTTGTTACTCACATAAGGTATTGGGGAGTTGCTAGTGAGCCAGCTTTGTTCTCATAGATGTGTGTCAATAAGTTGTATTTCCTGCTTGCTACCTATACATCTGGGATCATCCCACTGATTTCCCAGGGGGACATGTTGATAGGCAACAGATATTGGCCACTTTACTGGACATTCTTGACATATCTGTACAGTTGTGGGGCATGATTCTGTATGCAGACTACTACCACTAGCAGGATTCAAACCGTGGCTGTGTGTGCTAAAAAAAAACAGTTCCCGTCTCAGCTGCATGTGCTATTCAGTTTTTGTTGTTTGCATTTTCCCTGTTTACTGTTTATGTGTCTCTCAGTTGTACTAAGTGGCCTCTGGGGATTACACCTATCATATACAGGCATTCCTACACATTCAATTTATGGTGCACGGTGTGGGTAACAGACTGCTTACTACAACTGTACTATTACATGATTGCAAATTTATATTATCATATGATACCAGAATATACACATGCAGTCTAGCAGTTAGACCTGTTTTATCAGCCCATTACAATTTTATTGACATACAAACAATATGAGACACTTCCTGCCATATTCTCTAGTGTATGCAGTACTTGCCTTGAACAATATAGATTTTATACAGGCAATTAATTTATTACTACTTTTAGTTTTATTTCCTATGACAGTAAATGTGTGAGTATTACTGACCGGCCTTGTGTCTTAACCTTGCCTGGCGACTGATGTGGGCCTCCTGGTTCATGGCCCACTCCACTGCAGCTGTGGAGGACATTAGAGGAATATTTAGCCATACCTATCCATGATATACCTGAGCTGGCAATTATTACACACATACTAGGGTGATACTTACACACGACTGGAACATCCCTTGCCGCTCTTGCCTCTTGGAGTCACTCCTCCAGGAGGTCCCCCTTATGCCACTTCAGGTCAGCATAGTGGTGCCTGACCTACTCACCAGTTCGGGGTATGCCAGTTGCACTGGTGAGGTCAGGGGCTAGATGGTCCCAGGCCTCCATCTTATATTGGGAGCCCTGGTACTGGCCCTGCAGCAGTCTCTGTTCATGGTCTTTGACAAGGAGTCCTGCCATGACCTTGGACTCCTGGAAGCACCAGCGCTGCAATCAAAAGTGCACACCTTCTCCCCTTACTACCATTGTGCCTGCAAGGGGAAGCTACAATCAGTTATGAGCTGTATTCATGCCTCTTAACAAAACAAAAAACAAACAACAAAAAAAAGACCAAAAAACAGAAATCCAACAGAAAACCAATAAACAATTAAAAAATAAAAATTAAAATGCAATTAACTTCAAAAATAAAAAATAAAAAAAAAAAAACAAAAAAAAAATAAAAAAAAACTTGAAAATAAACTGTCTCGTAAAAAAAATCAAAAAAAACTTCAAGATAAAGATAAAAGAAAAATTGAATTGGAAAAAAAAAATTGGAAAGTGAAAGAATTGCGTTTTGATTCATTTTGGAAATTGTTTTTTGGCAGACTTTGATATTTTAGACTTAAACATTTTTGAGGCATTTTTTGTATTTTTGAAATGTGATACAATTTAGTTGATGTATTTACTTATTGTATCAGGATATAATTGAGATTATTTATGTTAATGATCATTAGTTTGATTCCACCTGCATAGCATTAGATAGTTATATATATATTAGAGAATTTTCAGTTATATTTACTTGTTTCTTGAAGATTATATATGAATTTGTTTCTTTTTTTATTTTAGAATACTGTTTCATTTCATTCTGTTATACATTGAATAATTTAGGAAAAGGGTAAAGGAACTTTGCTCATGACTCATCACTCATCAATTATAATATATATACAATCAATACAAATCACATCAACGGAACATCTAATTTACATAAACCTAATAAAGAAGGGAAACAAGCATAGAGTTGATTATATGCAAATTAAAACAAATCTGAAAGAACAAGATGGATGCTGATGCAATTCATCAGCGGGATTGGAGTAAACACAGTAGAATTTCATATATATATAAAAAAGAATGAAGTCTAGTAAGTGTCTTATCTGAGGAGAAGACACAGCAACTCTTAAAAGATATCATCATCATCAACAAGTTTGAGCTTTTTATTTTCATTTTTTTTTCAGTTTGAGATTTTTTTAAAAGTATTACTACTATTTTTTAATTGGAACACTTGTGGATTTCGTTGTTTGGCCATCTTTGGGTGGATTTTCTGTCTTTTTTCTGCCAACATATTCCTGCCTCTTGGGTTTATGTAGTGCCGATTTCTCGCACTGTTCCATGATTGGCCAGTTTTGAAAAGGCTAAGCTATGGGCAAACCTGCTTACCTATGGTTGGCATTGTTTAAAGGGGTATACCACTGGGCACAAAGAGTTAGCTGGCCTACATATTGCTTACACCTCCTAAGCTGGCCTGTGCCATGCTTAGCATCGCTTACATTAGGCTTTGCATTATAATGCCTTTTTGGCATTGAGTTATTATTCATTACACCTTATATGTATGCCTGGTATCCATGATTCATATGTACGTACACTGTAATGGGTCCTTGTGTTTTATTGGAGACTTCAACACTCTATTACAATTACACCTGACTTCTGGCCTTACTGCTATACTCTGGTTCACATATTTATGTTATGTAGTGGGTTAAGGCACATATGTCTGTATACCAATTCCTTTCACAGGTCCAGTTTGGTTTTACTATGGTGAAGACTTGTTTGCTGACACCTCATTCTTCTGTACTTCTGTTATGGCTTGGTGGTTAACTACTGTGACTATGGTGTACAGGGTCCTGGGTTCGAAACCTGCATGGCTATTTCTTTTGTTGACGGGCAGAACCAGGGCCATTGGATACAGAGTGATTAAGGCACTTTTGAGCAGTTGTAAGCAGGTTTGCGCGATGGTAAGCACTGCTAACCTGGCGTTATATCTGCTTACACTGTGTTAGCTTTAGAATTGCTTAACCAGTGTAGGCATTGCTTACCACTGCGCAAGCGGGCTTAAGCCCGCTTACTAGTGCTTAAATATGCTTACTACTGCTTATTTGTGCTTAAACCTGCTTACTAGTGCCTTATTCATTATGACACTGACACCTCACATGTGCATTTATTGCAGTACTCCAGTTCATAAAAATATGTTATTTAGTGGGTTATGCAACATAAATATTACTCATAACGTGCTTTGCCATGGAAAATGGAATCTGCTGCAGTGGGACACAAACCAGGAATGCCTGCTCCTAAGGTGAATGCTCTGCCCACTACACTATTGCTATACTGCTTCATTTGCATATATCTTCCTTATTTTCCTCTTCAGCCATTTAAGGTGCATTAACTGTAGCTAAGCGATGGACACACCTGTGCACCTATGGTTAGCTTTAATCGGATTTAAAAAAAAATAAAGGGTTTCTTTATTTTATGTATGTAAAATGTTGCTGTTGTACACAAGGGGGACTGTTGGTGGGGATATGCGGTCACCTATGAGCAGTCTTGCTCATTTCATACCCTTTTCAGCTGTTCTTCATTGCGGGGGAGTGTATATTCTGAGAGCTCTGCTCCCAGACACACTCCCTGCACTCTTACACGCTCCATGTAAACCTAGGAGCTCAGGCAGCACGCCTCATTACTATGCATGGCACGCTGCCATCCTGCTCCTAAACGGCCGCCTCCATGGAGGACTAAGCTAGTCCTGCACAGAGGAATAGTAAATCCAGGGCTATATTTCTTGCCTCCATTAGTATAAAAAACAAACTTGACTTAAATACTAATAAAGAAAACAAAAAACAAAATAATGCAGTTTAGCTCCAGTTATTTATTCAGCCACCACTGTTATAGAAAAATGTAAGGGAAAGAGATTTTTATTAATTGCATAATTGAATAATTATTAGGGATGCTTGTTTGCATATGTATATAAAGCAAAGCTTTTTGACTGTTATTCAGATCCCTGAAGGTGAATGGACAAGGTACCAGATCAGTGGTGGCTGAATAAATAACTGGAGCTGAACTCTGTGCATTTTTTTGTTTTCCTTATTGCCACCATTGGTACCTGTTGCACATCCTCAGTAAACAGGTGCCTAAAGGAATTAAGACCCTGTCATCCAGGCAGTCATATGAAGTTGATTGGTATCAGGGTGTATCAAACACCCCCTGTTCTTGTTTGAGTAGATGCAGTCTGTGGTAATTGCTCCTGGCCATTTCCTAAAGAGAGCCATGGTTGCTTGCGCCAGAAAGGAGTCACCGCAATGATCTTGGGGGAGCCCTTCTGAATCTTCAGAAGTAACCTTGATGTTAGTAGAAACAGAGGAAAAGCATATAGGAACATTCCTGTTCATGGAAAAGAAAACGCATCTGTCTTCCAGGCCTTCTTGCATGGAATCTTGGAACAGAATCTTGCTGATTGATTTTTCAGAGAGGAGGAAATGAGGTCTACTTGAGGAACACCCCACAGATGGCTGAAACCCTGGAAGACCCCCCCCCAGTCTAGTTTCTATTTATGAGGGTTTGCCCTGGTCCTGCTCAACTTGTCAACCACATAATTGTGCTGTGATGGAATGTAGGATGCCTGCAGAGTGAGATTGTACTGTGATGTTATATCTCAAGCTAACATGTCTAGTCTACAAAGGGGATATGACGGGTTTCCCCCTTGCTTGCTTCTGGTATTGTCTGTAATCACTTGAAGAGAGCCCAGGGACTGAAGATGGTTCACAGAGTTGTGTGTCTTGATCAGGGAAAGCATCTCCTTAATATTTATGTGCTTGCATCTGTCCTTGGTGTTCCACCCCCTACAAAGGGAAAAGGGGAAACCTGGATTTACAGATATCTGTTGTCTCTACCAAATATTTTTTATTCAGACAAACCCCAGCTCTGGGATTTGAAAAGATAAAGGGTGTTGGTGTTGGGACCAAAAAGATTTCAGATACCAGTGAATTATTTTCATGTGGAGTCTTGCCAGGGGCATCATGAGAATCGTAAATGCCAAGAGAGCTCAAATCCGGAGGTATTCCCTCACAGTGACCAAAGTCTGAAACCATAGAAATAGATCTAGATATAGATCTACTTTTAACTGTGGAACAAAAGCTCTTTGAATTGAAGTGTCTAGTTGACATCCCAGGAACAAAGTCCTATGTGAATGAGTCAAGACTTTTGAGTATTCTCTTGGAATCCCAGCTTGTGTGAGAGATCTCTTGGGAGAAAGAGAGAGAGAGAGAGAGAGAGAGAGAGAGAGAGAGAGAGATTCTTGAAACTTTGAAAAAGTCTCCGCAAAGATAAGCAAGTTGTCCAAATATGGAAAAGTGTGGATGTGCTGTAGCCTGCAGTGAACCATAAATAGATCTAGATACTTTGCAAACACTCTTGGTGCAGTGGATAGTCCAAAGGGTAAGACATAGAACTGATAATGTGATCCAGACACACAAAATCCTAGGAAACATCTGAAGTCTGAATGAATAGGGATGTGATGATAAGTATATTTAAGTCTAGTGTTACCAGTAAATTTGAAATAGGAAGAACAGGTAACAGGTTGTGAATTGGCATTACTTTGAACTTGGGCTCTATCACAAACAGATTTAGGAAAGAAAGATCCAGAACGGGTCTCCTAGTATTTTTTTCCTTGGGCTCTTGGAACATCCTTGAATAAAAACACTTTGCCACCTGGGAAGGAGAAACTGTTTCTATCACTCCTTGGAACAGCATGTGATGAAGAATAGATGAGAACAAAAATAGTCTGATCTAGATGATGAGAAATGCCCCCCCCCTACAGAAATCTCCTCAACTGCCACCTGTAACCTTGCTAAATGATTTTCAGAACCAATTTATTTGACTGTCCGTGGTTTTGGAAGGTTCAAGACTTCTTTTTGGAACCTCCTTGTAATTTTTCTTAACTATCTGTTTGCCTGTATTTTGTTGAGACTCTTTAGTCTGCTTTTTGCCAAAACTGGATGTGGAAATAGAAAATCTCTTGCAAAAAGAAGACAAACATTTTAGAGATTCCTTGGCTCAGCTTACTGCTTACTGCTTTCATCACATTTTTTAATTACATCTGCAGCAGAGGGGGCAAACACAATCTCTATCCAAGGGTGAATTTAAAATCTAATTTCTAACATAATCTGGGAGGTTTTGAGAGTGTAGACATACACACATTGTAAAAAATGAGTTTACCTATGTAATAAATAAAACTTAAGTTATTTAAAGCAGGTGTTTCCCCACAAGAAGAAACTGCAAATAAAACATTCATCATACTTTCACAATTAGTCAGAACAAACCTTAACATATGAGCCTGACAATTCAAAATTCTGAGAATCAAAGTTGTAAGTATACTCCTTTTTTCTCATACCTGTCAATAATGTTTCCATCCTGATCAAAAACAGTAGGACTGGAATTGAGTAAGTGTTTAGCAGCAGTGGGATCAACTAGAGCTATAGATTCTGGGTCTGGTTTGGGAACAGTGTATAAAAATTTAAAAGACTGAGGAACTTTACTATCTGCCTTTTTATGGACAGCTGGTGACTACCAGAAAAGTTGCTGGCAGTAATACACACATCCACTAAAACAGACAGAACTGCAGGAATGGGTATAAGATCTGGAAACCCTTCCATAACAACTCATAGTATTTTCTGAGGGACCGAGAAACCTCAGTGTTCTCCCAATGAAAATATTAGCACATTCTAGTCTCAGAGAAGGAGACCCCCCACCATATGCAGAATCAGAAACTGAGCTCTTCTCCAAGTCTGAATCAGAAATCTGTATAAAAACCCTGTATCCATACCTGCATCTTCCTGTTCAGATTCAGAATCTTGAATCTCTTCAGGAAAGCAGGTACCCCCCTTTCTTTTACCAGAAAGTACTCTATAAAATGGATCAACAGCCTGAATTAACTCCTGAGCCAGACCCAGTAAAGTAATCCTTTCCAAAGAAATGTGAAGTGGAATAGATACATGCTTAGTTTTCTGTTTGATTTTGACAGGAAAAAGGGGACACCTGTGTTATTAATGGCAGTAGCAGCTCCGCCAGGGACGGGTACAGCATTCTGACACTTCAGGAAAACTTTCTCTGTTACCTGTCACAAGACTGACAAGGGTGACTCTCCCTTGCCCACTGAGGAGACCCCAACAGCCACAGAAGACAGGACTAACCCCTGATCCATACTAGCTGTAGGTGCTACACCAGAGGTATGCAGGGTGAAAGAACTCTGGTCTGAGGTACAACAAATGACCACATCAGAGTCACCCACTTGCAGCTGGGGAAATTACTAGCCTGCTGCCATGACAAAGGCTGCTTTTTCTTTTCTTTTTGAGGTTGGAAGAAGACCAACAGAGGGACCTGTAGTCTTTTTTCATGGTCAAACCGAAAATGGTGCCTCTTTCCCAGGGAAGACAAGCAGCAAATGCCAGTAAATGCCACCTGGCTACAAAAGTTACTTTGTGACAGAAAAACATAGTAAAAAAGAACTTTAAAACACCATGCTAGTCATGCAAAAGTAAAATAAACACAATTTCTCCACAGAAAAAAATATTTTCAGTTATTTTATACCACTTTTAAAATGTCGGGAAAAATGAGCACTCCATTTAAAAGTACATTACAGTCTCATGACATTCCATTAACAACACAACACTCCTAGCTTTAAAATAACTTTCCTGAAGTAGAACATGATAAAACAGCAACACAAATAAAAACATTGAAGTTTTTATCCCCTAAGGTAACATATTTGCCCTGCAAAGCAATAGCACAAGCTGACCAATCCTCAAAAGCTTCAGAGGTGCTTGTTCATCAGTGTCAGTAAATCTGTAAAGTGCTTCACACTCAAAATTGTCTTTTAGTCAGCTTAGCCCAAGCTTCAAGACAGTTTGAGTGCATGGACGGTGCCTTGAAGCTTTGGAAGCTAGCCAGCTGTTATATCCTTATAGCTTAGGCTACTGAAGCAATGATCAATATGATGAACATGTATCAATTACCTAAGAAGGGAAGAGCTACCAGTGAATATTGCCATCTTACATAAGTGAGAAATGTCTTTACATTACACCTCCTAAATGTCACATCCTGAAGCAGTTGTCAGCATAAATGATGGTTACAAACCATAAAAAGCTGAGCTGTCCAGGATGATGGCCCATCACAGGTTAACTTGTCCCTCCACATCAAAAATTGTTCTGCCTAACCAAGAAATGGGGAACAAAAAAGTCAGTTTTCAGTGTTCCTGGTTAGATGGTCAGGTGAGAAGGACCACAACAGAATATAAAACAATCATTTGTCAATGCCAAACATTTGGTTATCGCAAGAATTGTATTGGATGTGTAAAATTTGGTTGGCTCCAATAGGCTGGAAGTGTATAGCTGTAGTAATTGTGACTGCAGCCTGTATTCTGATAGGTATTGAATAGTATATGTCTGGTAAGAGGAGAGTTTGCTTTCTAGATATTGTGGTTATTCTTTGAAGAGCAAACAGCCATGCTATGTAAAGCACTAACAACACATGCTGCTTAACTTTCACTATTAAAATCAGTTAAGAATGTTTACCATAAGGGAGTGCATAATAAACAAAATGCATTAAATGTCAAACCATATGCAGTTCACTAGGAAAAGCAGTGGTTAAGCAACAGGAAGCAGCAAGTCCTGGATGTTGATTACTTATCTGTCATGATGATTTTACCAGCAATGTCTCACTGGAGTCTGTACTAGGGCACTTTTTATTGCACTATGTTTCTCAGAGCTAAATGTGTGAAATATATGCTGATGTTTGCAAATTGGGCAAAGCAATTACTGCATGAAAAACTACATGTGGGATTAAATATGGTCTACAAAAATGCACATTAATGAAGTAACAATAAATTCATTTTAAATATAAATAGATGTAAAATCATGAGCTTCGAGGAAAATGATAAAAAAATCATTATTATAAAATAAATTGTTAAAAAGTCATATCATATGACACAATTAGTAAAGATCCAAGGTCATCGGTAGACAACAATTTGAAGGATGATTGTGTGAATCTATCAAATTCAGCAAAGAATATTCTGGAAGCCATTGTATGTACATCCACTGTAGGTAGAACTCTGCATTAGTGTAAACTTAATTGATATGACTGATTATTAACTATCAAAGAAAGTAGCTAACATGATCTGAAAAGGTGCAATAGTTGTTTACTAGGCGGAAAAAACTCAGGGCTTGACAACTTAACTTTTTGAAAGCCCTTAATAACTGTTATTGTATTCTAGTTTTTTATTGGTTATTTAGGGTGAAGTTTTGTTCAAAAGGCTGTCTTTAAAATATATGCATGGAATGTACCTTTGGGATATGTCATCAGATCTGGGAATTTAAAGCTAAAAATAAATATCAAAAGTAGAGGAAAGCGACAAATATATTTAGAAGAACCTTGCCTTTAGAATTAGAACAAGTCAGTCATTAACTTACAAGCTCAAGTCAAAAAGATGACTTGCATGGTCACATAAATGCCATATACCATAGATGAAGTAGCACAAGATAGACAAGCTGATTAACCATGTAGTAGGAGTGTCATTGTACAACAGTGAAAGACTAACGAGATAACCCTTAAGCAAAAACTCATCAGGTCACACAGTAACCAGGACAGTGCAATAGTGGCCATATGACCATGAACCCTGCAGCACATTTGTAGCCTGCTAACAATAATGCATCACTGCAAGAACAGCTGAGAGTCCAGGTAAGGGCAACACAGCAAAGTCCATGCAATTATTTTCCCATATAAAAGGGAAGGAAATGGACACACTAAAAGTGGCAGAAAGGGGGAAGAGCAAGCAGAGGAAGACAAAGAAAGGGAAGGTAAAAGTAAGAATGGCATGGAATCTTTGTAGGGACGAATGCCCATTATTTTTTCATATTTCCATGAAGGGTAGAGAGGCATTAAGCAAGGGAAATGTATGAGCAGGATAGAGGGTAATGTTATGGACGCAAGAACAAACTCACAAAGACAAGAGACAAAGGTAAGCAGTGGATGTCCTAACACAAATGTGATGGGGAATATAACCACTGCAAACAGAAACAGAGGACAGATTTTGATGGGGAGGACTGGACTACAAACTAGGCAGAAGTGACACACAATGACAGGACATGGAAATCCTAATGGAGAATAGGGTGTGGGTGTCATCTGAATGTCATGCTGCTCAGTGCCACTCCCAATTTGAGGTCAATCACATTTGTGACCACCAGCATTACTGGGCACAACCACTGTTGGCTGATTTGTCAGTGACAGGCAGCTGTGCAGATGTGAAAGTCACATGAAAACACATTCCAAGCTGTGGTCCATCAAGACAGATACCATACCTTCAACCTTAAGTGAGGTACCACACCAGGACCTGCCGGTAGTGCTCTTCATAGAGGGATTCTGCACCCCCCCCACTAGAGACAGACCACCATAGGCTATCAAAGTGCACCATGGAACTATCCAGGCTACCCACTGCTTGATGATCTACATTACCCTGCAAAGAAGCTGGCCTGGAGACAGCCACGGACCCAACAGGGAATGGAAAGGCATGTGATCAATGCTTCATCATATCTAGTGCAGCAGTGGACACTGTATAAAATGTGAATGTAAACAGAGAAGCAAAACAAAAAAGAACAAATTAAAATACAAGTAAAGAGGACAACAATAATATTAAAAATCAGAAAAACACAAAAGAAAAAGCAGTAATCACTAATGTGTGCTACATTAGGAGGCAGTGCAATTCTCGGAGGAGTAAAGTTCTGTTAACCATGCAATGGCAAACAAAACACAACATAAAAGACACAAAAATGGCAATTCAGCAGTGTGTGTGACAAGGGTTAAGATTAAATGGCACCTAACCAGTCTGCCTGCATGTGTGTGTAGCATGGGAACAGTGCATGAGTTGCAAAGAGTGACCGCAAGTTCCAGGGAAGATAGGCTGAACAACATCAGGACCCAGAAGTGGCCAGCATATGTGGTCTTACCATCATGTGACAGACCTGTCCTAGCAGACAGTACTCTGCATAACAACATGGAAACCATGCCGTGAAGACACAGTCACAGATGTTTAAAAATACTTATGGGACATGGATACCTGGTGGCAATAATGTTCCATGACATACTGTAGGACAGTCACAATGAAACATTAACTGAAAGCCTATCCAATTCATGGCTGTGATATGCCAGATGTAAGCAGCAGATAGGGGAACTTGAATGGACAGTGAAAGAGTAAGACACAGCAGACAGACCTGGGTACCATTCACTCCAATGTACCTCTGGATGTTTGTATTCTTAGCTCCCTAAAATTACATACTGAGCTTTTAAAAAGATCAAGTTATAGTGTCACATTTCAAACAAATGTTCATATCACTGCAACCATAAGAATTACTAAAGAAATGTAAATGGCAAACTGTTCAGCACAAACAAATGTTTACAATGGTAGAGTTCTTCAGATTCTCGGTCTTAAACTGGATTTTAAAAGTCATAATAAACACATTTTAGATATCTGCAACCCTCAAGCTATATATATATATATATATATATATATATATATATATATATATATATATACATATATATATATATATATATATATATATATATATATATATATATATATATATATATATATACATATACACACATATATATATATATATATATATATATATATATATAGATATAGGTAGATATATATATATATATATATATATATATATATATATATATATATAAATATATATACATGCACAAACACACACACACACACACACACACACACACACACACACACACACACACACACATTTTGTCAGCAGCAGTTTGTTCATCCATTTGTGAGCTTTCATATCATATGAGGCTAAACTGTTATTTCTGTGTTATCTAGATTTTCAGATATTTTGAAAAATATGAAAATTATAGCAATAAAAATAAATAGTATATGAATTATTAATATCTCTTACTCAGCACTTGACAGAGGTCAAATACCTACTGCAGTTACATTTCCCATCATTTAAGCTTTTAGATTTAGATAAAACATTTCAATATATTGTATGTAGCTTGGTTTTGAACTTTTAAGGCAAATGTGAACAGGCCATATTAGACATTTAGAGGCATCAGTAGGATGTAATAGAAAAGCTTGAAGGTGTAACTAGGCTGTAAAGAGTTAATGGCAGAGATAATGCCATTGATATAGAATTGAAAAAAAGCAAACAATCAGGCCCAAGTCCATAACAGATTATGACACCCAGGATAGTGAAAAACACCTACTTCCTGATCACCATGCATTACAATGGCAACAGTGGGAATCACTGGTGGTGGTAGTATGCATGGTAGAACAGTTTAGACTTATTGACAAAGTATTACGTAACACATAATGCAAAACAAAGCAATGGTTAAAATAATTAGTATCAGTGTAATCAATGGAAATGAAATGAAAATCTAACAAATACCAAGATATAACATCAATACCATGCATATTCCCCTATAGATGAACAGTTTTGCTTGGTGATTCTGGCAAAGCCTATTGTCTTCTATCTTACCAGTTGATAAAAAAAAAAAAAAAGATGTCCATGACTCACAATCCTCCATATTTTTGAACAATTATAGGTTCATAGGTATTTATTAGGCTAATGCTCTCTAAGGATCTTAATTATTATTATTAAATATGCTTATCCAACTACAAGTAATGACTTGTTTGTGATACTGCAGAACTTTGATTCCCTGTTGCTAACTTCTTCTTCCCATTTTGTACTTTTTTAGGTTGTTGTATCAGTGTTAGCGCTGCTTGCCGGAGCGAGCAATATCCATACCATCACTCACCACATTGGAAAGACAGGCATCTTGAGGGCTCTTACAGCAGTCCTCCAACAGGGACATCTAGTGCAGGATGTACAGAAAGATTTTGGTTTCTTTCTTGCACTATGCAGGAGCCATTCCTCACTGAGCATCTTCAGAAGCCATGGCCCTTCTCAGGTTATTATCTAGAGGAGAACAGTAGCAAATGTGTGTCGCATATTGCATGTTGCATGTTGTGCATATCACAAGACATGCAACGATTTGTAGCAGAGGTAGTGTCCTTTGCCACTACCGAGTTTAATATTACCAACCATTGTGCCACTGTGATGGGATGAACACAGTGGCCTAAATTTTAGGGTGTTGTACAACCCGCATTGGTGTCCATGATTGTGGAGTAGTTCCCATAGGGGTCCTGAGGCTGACAAATAAACTCACAGCCCATTAGAGATCATGGACTTGCCCGCACATGCACAGTGTACTTCACAGCCTTTAATGCATGTGCTTGGGCAGGCAAGAGCTTCACAGTGCAGTCTAGCACTGGAGTACATTATATTAAATGTGCAGTTCATAAGCAGTTACCCTACATTGCTTCATTAACATAGTTGTTGCTCTGTGAACCTTAGAACTGCATGATAAAATGTGTCCATTTCTGTTCTAATCTCACTACCTACATTTGTAGGAATAGGCAGTGGAAACTGCAGTTGGTCTACAGAAGAGATTACTATTCTTCACCTAATGTGGTAAGAGTATGCAAGCCAGTTGCAATTAGGGAGAATGACTGGACAACACAACTACTCTTTTGTTATTCTGTGAGATGGGTTGCCCTACAGCCATATGCTGATGAAATGTGGAAGAGCAGGTAGAGGGCTGTGATGCATCTCTGCACCAGCTGACCACTACGCTGTACAGAATACAGGAGCATGGCACATCTGGTAGGATGAGGGTAAACGGCCTATAGGCAGGTGGGGAGACTGACTGGATAACTGTAAGACTTTTTGGTGGTCTCCATAGCCACCTGCTGACAATTATGAGGGGAGCACATGAAGGGCTGCAGCAATGTATGACTAAGGGCAGGGTTTAGGTGCAAACAGCAGTAGACCACCAACATATTCCATATGGGGGCAGCATAAGGTTTTCTATATCCCCTGGAATGGGGTCAGACAAGGTACTGGCTGTGGGCTGTGTTTGGTGCACTATGACCCTTAGAATGTGTCTCAGACAAAGAGGACTGTATTGCAATGCACAATGATTGCTCCTGTGTATCAGAAATGAAACACACATAACAGGGTGAGGTGGTAACTAATACGGATGGGCGGACATATGGATCACGTGATGGCTGTAACTTATTGGTGACAGGTGAACAGACAGCTGACAGGCTGCATCTCACAAAACAGTCTGTCCCAGTGTTGTCCTACAGAAATTCTATTGGGACTGGACTTGTGGTATTTGGGTATGTTAGGCATGGCCATACCCAGATCATGGTCAATTGGGGCATTATGCAAGGTTATAGAGCACCCCCCCTACAGCCATTCCATAGGTTCATAGATTAGTACTAAACTAACTGCACTTGCAAGCCATTTTAAGCCTAGCCAATTATCTTTTGTGAGACTCAAACCCTGCACCTTGTGTTTGTAAGGCAAACAACTTAACCATTAGGCCACCCTCCTTCTGTTCCATTTCAGCTTCAGTCTCTGGCTTCTCTGGTGTTTGAAAGTTGTACTATTTCAGCTTCAGTCCTGCAAACACTATATCTGAATCATTGGCTGCTCTGCCATTTGTTAATATCTCCCACAGTTTCCATTAGGGCAACTTTGAGGTTTATGGGGCTTGGTATTCCTGCAAAAAGTCTCCCATGAAGTCCTAAAGCCTTACTGTGTTCTTGCAGAAAATCTCTTAGGAGGTCCTAATTCCTGTTGTGTTTATGGGCATGTTCAAACTTCTTTTCTTTACAGAGGAGATTTTTATTTTTTATCCACCCCTACAGCTACCCCCCCCCCCCCAGCCCTTGTAGGTCACTTAGTGCTGGATCTGTCTCTAGGCATGGCACTTTGTGGTACTACAGCTGCTTAATAGATGCATGATCACTACAGCTGTTCTTGTGCATATGATTCATCCCCACACTGACCATAGCTCTAAGCCCAGACTTACAGGTTGATACATGATGCCTAAGGAGAGGAATTGCCAGATAAATTTTGCCAGATAGAGGTGTAAGTGCTACTGTAGACCTTCCATGAGCATAGACAATGTATACTAGACAGAGATAAGGTCATCCAGGCCTTGTGACTATGTGTGGTGTGAGCAGATGAAGGATGTGAATGTTGTCAGTCCCCACTATAGGAGAGCATATTGGGTGTTTTAAGTTCACCAACATGATCCTGTATGCTTGCCCGAAAGTCCATAGCAATACACAGGAGAGGAGAGCCACAGACAGAGGGCCACTGTTGCAGATCATAATGACCATACCTCTCAACATCTTATCATAAGAAATCTGGATAATGCTTAAAATAACGGGGGGGATAAAGGCCCAAAAGTAGGAATGGATTTTAAATACTACTCATGTTTCTGTTTCTGATGTTATAGCATAGAAAGTTGCTAGAATATATGTAAGTATCCACCACAACCAAAGGTCTTTCAACACAAAACCGAACATAGATTAGAACAGAAGAATGACCAGCACAGCTGAGCTAAAATTGTGATTATTTGTTAAATATAGTAAGCACTTTTGTGCAGAAGCACTTCTTCAGAATAAATAGCCAACAGACAAAAACAGCCTTAAATACAATTTCATATGTAAAAACTACAACTAAAAACATCAAATAGAAAAAGCCGACATCTATAAAATAATTAATTACCAAGTCAACAAATTAATGCCTGATCTTCCGAGCTTTCAAATAAGGTCTAAGTAACATATTTTCATTCAAGCCAAACTCTGTCAGCTTGCAGAATGATAATCTATTTTAACTGCTGTATTTAATAAGTAATTACTATTTTAACTCAGCTGCACTGGTTGTTCTATTTTAATCAAAGTTGCTAAAATAACAGGATTTATGTTAGCATGCATTTTCTGAAGGATATCAATTTGAATGAAATTCAAATGTATGTCAGTATTTAATGACTTCAATCCTCAGGGATTTGTCTGAAAATCACAAACTATGAGGAACAAACCAATAATATGAGACAAAATCTGAACATTCTGTAAAAGTCTGGACAGCTGAAAGGTATGACTTGACCACCATGGAGGAGTTCCTGTTGTCTCTGTCTGTGGAGACTTAAAGGATCATGATAACTGATGGAGTGCTGGATGTGTGTGCCAAAATAGATGTACCAAACTCTGTTTATTTTAGGGGGTGTACCTGGCTAGCATTATCTTATGTCAGTAACACAGTTTAGTGGTATACTTGTCCTATAAGCTCAGGAATGCTCAATACAGCCATATCTGCTCTACAGGTACAACTGGCATACTAGGCAAGGTACATTTGTTTTCATTTTTTGCCTAGTTGATATATGTTGGTACATCACAGGGTTGTGGGATTGTCACATATTTATAATATTCATATGCATATTTTTCTGTCTGATGGCTTAGTGCCATTGTCGGCATTGGTGACTGTGGAGGGAACACTACTACCCAAATCCAGAGACACAGCTCTATTACTTGTGGAACCCAGGCCCACCTTTTCAGAACCCAGAGACCAGATATATCTAGCATCTTAACTCAGAGAGCACACTTATTCCCAGTCAACACACCTGCAGTGGGTGACACCACTTCAATACAGCATTGAGACAGGTGTTGGGAGCAGTGGGCTGGTGGCATTCATCACAAATTTGCCCCACTCTTGCTATGCTACTGCATTCACATACTGCTACTTCCTCCATGCCACTCAGTGGTGGTTTGTATGTTAAAGCATGCCTTGGCTGCCTGCACAGATGTGGAATCCATTGCCTTCAGGCCTATGACATGGCCAGGTGATTATGGCCTTGCAATTCACCCTCATTCTTACAAATAGATAATAGTCTAGTGCCATTCTTCAGAGAGGATGTAATTATTGGTGGGGATGTCCATGGCCTGCATCTTCAAAACACCTGCTGCACATGTGTATATACAGACACACACACACACACACACACACACACACACACACACACACACACACACACACACACACACACACACACACACACACACAAAACAATGCAACCACATCTGCAGGTGCAGTGTGCCCTGGAACCCACACTCAACAAGTACCCAGAACTGCTGGACACCTCCCCTCTCAGGAAGCATTACACCCTTCCTAGGCAGCATACTTAGCTTTCATAATACCCTGATCATATAATGCACTCTTGTAAGTCTGGGAATACAGCTATGGTCAGTGTGGGGATGGATCCTGTGTACAGCAAATGCTGTAGTGATCATACATCCATGTAGCAGCTGCACCACCATAATGTGCCTTGAGACCAGTTAGTATAATGGTTAAGGTCTTCACCTCCTAACCACAAGGTATAAGGTTCAGTCCTGACGTCTGACCAATGCCTGTATAGAGTTTGCATTCTCCCTGTGTCTCTGTTGGGTCCTTCCCAAAAATATGCTGGGTGTTTCTATCTCAAATTCACACAATAATGGAGATGGGGGCTGCAGCACAGACTCTAGATGGTGTCTATAGGGGGAAGACTTGTATAGAGCAAGCATTTTGAGCATTAATTATGGTATACAGTATCCTCAAGATAGAAAAATACAGATCATGGTCTGCATGCCATGTTAGGACTAGCTACTTAAAGATGTAAAATATGGTTCTAGGTGATTCAGTCATGTTGATTATTGTTGTCAAATAGGCATGGGTATTTGCCAGTGATAATTGTGTTAAGGAACCAGCCTTCTTCAGCCTACACCAAGGATCCCTTTTGGCATTTACTTCTCAGAAGTCAAGGCCGATGCCAGTGTTTTTTCACTGACTAAGTTTGCAGATGATTGCAAATTAGGAGCTATCACTGAATCTCACACTGACACAAATGTTCTCTAGGAGGGGCTGACACAGACAGACAAACAACTGGTGTCAGAGCTATGGACTAAAACTTAATGCCAAGAAATGCATAATAGTATCCTTTGGAAAGTCACCATTCCCTAGTAACTATCATATTGACAACACACCCCTTAGAGATGATCCAGCTGTCAGGGACTTAGGGACGCGCATATATAGCAATCTAGCCTTTGACCATCACTTGTCTACAGTGGTGAAGAAATCATTCTATGCTGTGCAACTTACAAACAAAAGTATGGCATCTAAGTCCAAGGAAGTCATTGTTCCTCAGTATTCTGCATTCATCAGACCTATTATTGAGTACAATGCCCCCTCTGGTATGTACCTAACCAGGCATACCCAACAATTGGAATGTCCACTGAGGATCCTCACTAAAAGAATACAGGGAGTAAGTAAAATGTCCTATGCAAACCACCTCAAGGCTCTGTCCCTGTATTCTGTCTCCTACGGGCTTTTGAGAGTAGATGTATGCCTGGCATACAGGGCATTGTCATTCCCAACTCTGATGGACTTCCAGCATATCCACAAAAGAAACATTACCAGAATTACCCATTCTAAAGACTTAAACCTTGCCTGTGATATAAATAGGACCTGCTGGAGAGATAGGTATGTATGCCAGAGACTACCCCGTCTATGGAACAGGCTCCCAATCCATGTGAAACAGAGTTCCTTCATAACCCAATTTAAGTGCAGCTTGGACAATTGGATGAGAAACCAGAAATTCATCCCTGGTTTGGCACCTATGTCTCTAATGGACACAGGTAACCTGTAAATGGTTTGTCTCCCAGGCCCATGCTTACACTTATCAAGGGTATCAGAACTTGTCAGAGATTTGGGATGCATGGCTAGGCTTAAAAAGGCCCTTGTGGTCATTAGCCTAGTAAGCATCTATGAACCTATGACCCATGCTAATGGTGAGAGGGGTGTATGTGCCCACAATAAAAGACCAATAGCCCTGGGTCTATAAGCTACTGTCTGTCTGGTGTCCAGTTGCTCAGCTACCTGGGACAGCTCTGTTAATCATATGCTACATATAAAACACTCAATATATTTTTACTGACAGGGCTCAGCTTGGAAGGGGATGACATAATGGTAAGCAGGAGGCTGACATCCTCTGCAGCAAAGCCACTTGGCTTTGGATCCATAGTCTACTACTCAGGAGGAGGACAGACTAGAATGGTGTGGAAATTATGGTGAGGGAGAGGCTTCAGAAAATAGTGAGGGATGTCATCAGGATTAGTGACAGACTCATGGCAATCAGACTTTAGTGTAAGAATAGGGCACTATTCGTAATCTCAGCCAATGCCCAACAGCAGGGTTGAGATAGTGAGGAAAAGACAGAATTCAGGCAGCATTTGCATGACCTACTAGATAAAGCAGGACAACACGAATTGTTGTTGAAAATGGATGACCTGAATGCACATATCAGGACAGACAAAACAGGATATGAGGATTGCCTGGGTTCACATTGCTGTGGCAACAAGAGGAAAGAAGAGAGGCCATTCTTGACTTCTGTCTGACAAATGACTTGATAGCAGCTACAACATGGTTCAGAAAGTGAGACAGTCACAAGGTCACTTAAAAGAGTGGCCAACATGCAACCCAGGTAGACTTCTTTCTAGTAAGGAAAGGGCACTAGGGTACAATCAGTGATTGCAAAGTTATCCCCAGTGAAAAAGTCATTCAACAGCATAAACCACTGGTTGCCACAGTCAGCTGCAGACAGTGGTCAGAGAAAGCTCTGTGGTCAACACACACAAGGCTAAAGACCTGGAAGTTGACTGGAGAGAAAACAAAAGAATTCAAGGAATTACGCAGCACTCTAACACACCAAGATGAAGAGAAAATAGGTGGATATGAAGAAGAATGGCAGCGCCTCAAAACAGCATGTGTTAGGACTACAGAATAGATATGTGACCAAGCCAGGTAAGGAAATAAGGTACATGAGGAAAGCTAGTGATGAAATGCAGAAGTTGAAGAAGTCACCAAAAGAAAAAAGTGGTGCAGGAAAAGTGGGAGATAGAAAAGATAGACCAGGCTAGGAAGGGATACTGTTTGGCCAACAAATGGGCTAAGAGAGGAGTTGCAATAGCAAAGAACAAGGCATTAGAGGCACTCTGCTGACATCTGGTAATGACTCAGTAGATGGCACAAAGAAACTTTTATCAAGTTGCAAGGCTAAGACAGAAAGATAAAGAAGGTAGCCAGACACCCTTCATATGAGATGCCAACAACAGTCTACAGCATATTAAAGACAGATGGAAGGAATACTTTGAGCAGCTTCTGAAAGAAGAAAACCCCACAGAAACTTTACTGTCCCAGTTCCAACCTATGATGAAAAAAGAAGAGGAGCTCACCATAGAAGGAGAAGGAAACACACTAAGGAAAATGAAGTCAGGAAAAGCAGCAGGCTCATATGAGGTGGCATCAGATATGATCAAAATGATGGATGAGATAGGATAGAAATGGCTCCTGAAGGTACTCATAGCAGTATGGAGAGAAAGATGTATCCCAGGTGACTGGAGAATAAACATGCTAGTTCATAGGTGTTTACTAGCTAATGATCACAAGGGCTTTGTAAGCTTAGCCATGCATCCTAAGTCTCTGACAAGTTCTGGTACCCTTAGTACTGTAAGCAGGGGCTTGGGAGATGAAACATTTACAAGCAAAGGCCTGGGAGATGACCAATTTACAGGTTGCCTATGTTCATTAGAGACATAGGTGCCAAACAAGGGATGAATTTCCTGTTCCCCATCCAATTGTCCAAGTTACCCTTGAATTGGATTAGGGAGGAACTCTGCTTCACATGGATGGGGAACCTGTTCCAGAGACGGGGTAGTCTCTGGGATGCATACCTGTCTCTACAGCAGGTCCTACTTATATCACAAGCAAGTTTTATGTCTACAGAATGGGTAACTTTGGTGCCAGTGTGTGTACAAGAACAAAGTAGACAAAGGCAACATTCAAAACCGTGGACAGTACAGAGGTATCAAACTCATGTCACACTGCATGAAAGTTCTGGAGAGGGTGACTGATAAACAAGTATGCGGAATAGTAGAAAGTAAGATAGGAGATGAGCAGTTCATATTCAACTCAGGATGCAGCACAATGGACCCATTGTTTGCAGTGAGACATATAGTTGAGAAGAAGCTAGAGATGAGGAAAGGGTCCAACCGGGACTTCCTAGATCTGGAGAAAGCATAAGACAAGGTGTCCAAGAAATCACCAAATGCACGAAAAAAGTTCACTCAAAACAGGATTTTATTAATGTAGTTAAGCGCTTTCGGCAAGAACAATGCAAGCCTTTCTCAGAAAATATTCAAAGAGTTATATGACCACACTTTAAATACCCACAGCATGTCTTTGGGAGGAAACCGGAGCACCCGGAGAAAACCCACGCAACCACAGGGAGGACATGCAGACTCTGCACAGAAAGCACCCCAGCCAAGGATCAAACCAGAGAACCACTTGCTGTGAGGTGGCAATGCTAACCGCTGCACCACCGTGGCCACCCAAGTTTCTTGGGCACTGTAATACTCTTGAATTTACTATATTGCAAGAAATCACCTCTTATCAGTGTAAGAAACTAATCAAATAACTTCACGATACTAGCATTTGTGTAACTGAACTTCATGAAATAAGTCTTTTGGGCACTGTAATACCTTTGAAATTACTGTGTTACAAAAGTAATTTGTCTTCATTCTAAAAAACATTTCAAATAACTGCACGATGTGAATGGACTGGGCAACAGGAGCTCAGAGTCAATAACATTTTGAAGTAATGGCACTTTGTGAATAAACAGTACACAACACACTGAAATTTCCCCAAAATGGTGGTACCTTGCTAGGCAGTTCTTTACAATGCAAACAACACTCTGTAATGGAGGCACTCTGCGAATAGACACACCCAGCACAATAAACTTTTCGAAATAGCTATACTTTGACTGTACTTCATGATGCAGTTGCACTTTTCACACAAACTCTTCAAAATACATGCACAGTAATAAGCACGCACTGTATGCAATTTTACATACTTTGACATACTTCAAATAACACTAGTTATGCCCTTGATACAATACGAAGCCATAGTTATGCCAAAACACAGCATTTTACCAAAAAACATGCTGTCACCTTGGCTTATTTATGCTTAATGTGCCCTTATTTTTTTGCCCTAATTATATTCGTTTTGCTTGTTTAAGCCCTTTTCATGCCCGTTGTATTTTTCTTGTGCCCATTTTACTCTAAACATGCCCACTTTGCTTAAACATACTCTTTTTGCTTTTAAACATGCTCATTTTGCTTTTCTAGTAATTGTTTTGTCAAATATCTTAGTTTTAAACATTTCAGCATGTTTAATAATGTGGTTGGTACACTTGTAGTGCTCCGTTTTATGTTTTTTACAAAATAAGCAGTTTGTGTGGATCCTCGTTTCCTTTGATTTTTTTCTGGCTCTTTTTCTTGCTCATTTCTTAATTTACCTCCATTGTCATCTCTGTACCTTATGGCTCCGAATATCATTCACTGCGATCTCGGTTCTGACACCATGTCGCTCTCCTACTTTGGACACAATATAAGTCTTTGTGGGTTCTGTTCAAGCAGCTTTATTATATACAAACATGTGATGATAGAAGTTTACTGACTTTAAGTTAAGTAACTTATGTACAAATTAACCACTGCAATCATACATGCTCACTCTCTGGCTGCACTCTCCAAATGGCACTAGGAATAGCACGTGCATGCTATTTATACATGTACACTCAGCCTTTGACATGCTTCTTAAAGCTACAGCACATACACTCTGATCTACACGTACCTTTTATGTAGTGCCAATGCCCATTTAGAATTCATCATGTTCTGTTTCATATTGTTTCATATTGTGCAAGCCATGCCTCTCAGTCATACCCCTCATTGTCATAAGTATTCTATGCATTAGTAGAAAAAAACAGCAGTAATGATGTGAAGTAGAAACAAAACCAGTAAACGGGAAAAAACTTCAGTGTGTACTGAGAAGAAAATGGCAGTAAAAATACCTTTGTAGTCCGACAAGGGTTCTCTTCACAAAATGTATACTAAAGTCCACAGTATAAAAAATAATTTTAATAAAACACACAAAACATGAAGAGGCAGAAACATCCAAAAATCTAAAAAGAAATCCAAGTACAAACAACCATTTGTATTTGGATTTCTTTTTGGATTTTTCTACGTCTTCATGCTTTGTGTTTTATTAAAATTATAATTTTTTTTTTTATACTTTGGACTTTGGTATACATTTTGTGACGGAACTGTTGTCCGACTAGAAAGGTATTTTTAATGCCATTTAAGCTCAGTACAGTGTGAATTTTGTTCCTGTTTATTGTATGCATTAGTATCTGAGTCTGCACATAGAAATGCAGAGTCAGTAAGTGATATCCTTAAAACTGCTTCCACAAATTGCTAAAAAGGTGAGATATTCTGAATTGTTAGGTAAAAACCCATAATCAACGTTTAGTTTTCTTTTTTGAAACTCTCAGTAGCATGTAGATGATACTGTCAGTGGTTCATGAATGCTTACAACTAAACAGAGCCTAACCCCAATAAGACATCAGGTTCCAGATGTATGCTGACTATAGGGATAAGGCTAGCTATATCCAGATGTCACGTTTTATCTCTCACCTAAGTTCCAGCTCCGGTTGAGCAGAGGGTAGCAGTGCACATCCCTAGCATCTATCGTCCATCTTAATGCATCTTTCTAATGCCAGCCACATAACTGTAATCACACTCAGTCACCACCTATTCCCATTTTCATGAAACCCACCTAACCTAGTTTGAAAACCCAGTGTCATTACCTACAAAAGTATGCAGTGGGTGTTGTAAAGAAGAAACATTAATAATCAGGGGGAAAGGGCAACACCCCAAAAGACTGAAACTTACACCTTAAGGCCACTTATTTTCTAATACACTGTTTATCCTATTCATTGCTACAATAAAGGCAGAACACATCCAGCAATGAATAATCATTTACACTGCCTATTCAACAATACAGCTGCAATAATTGTAAATTTTACTTGCAGTACACCTTGCGAATAATGAATTATAGTTAGTAAACATAATCTTTAGTACTACGATCAAATGATATGCTCCCATTTCAGAGCTTTTTCTGCAATGCACTACTACAGAAGGTTGTGTGACTTTGGAATGCATATTTTGATATGGATATTTCAAATGAGAAATAGTACACATTAAATTTGTGGATTATCTGTATTACCACAACTATTTTAGTTAATGTTTGTACAGCTGCAAATAAAAAAAAATGTGTGGACTTGTAAGATATGAAATACTAGACATTTTATATATGCAACATTTGACTTGGTATATATTTCTTTATCTATGCATATATCTGTGTATATGTTCATGTATGTGTTTATATGTTCATGTATGCATGTATATGTTCATGTATGGCTTTATATGTTCATGTATGTATGTATATGTTCATGTATGTGCGTATGCATATTTTCTTGATACCCTACTGGGCAGAGTTGTCCAGGGGGAACCCAAGAAGCAAAGCAATACAAGAGCATGAGACCTTAATATCACATGCATGATGAACACTGTAAGAAAACATCACTTCTAGGCTGTATAGCAAAACAGTATCAATGACAATAGAAACATCCATTACAAAACAACTATGATTCGAGTACGTGAAAAGACTTCTGTTGTCATACACTAAATCATTTTTAACTAATAATGTGAAGGTTTATTATAGTTTTGTAATGGGTATATATTATAGTGAATGCAAGTTTTTTGTTTTAATTTACTCATTCTGAGTCCTTAGAGATGTATTTCAGCGTACTCTTAACTGCACCCCTTTCCTGTTACTGTAACAGACAGCAAAGCAGTTGCCATATGTTTCCTCTCTGTCTTAGGCAAATTCTAAAGATGTGTTACTGAATTAAATTAAGGTAGAAAATAGCTGTATGGACTACTTCAAAATAGTATTAAGAAAACAACATAAAGATGTCAGACGCCTGTGCCATAGCGTAGCCTAACAAAGTTTCTTAAAGTACAAAAGCTCACTAAGAATGGTTCTAAGATGTTAAACAGATTTCAAGACATGACCAGATGCAGCTCTCCTTATTTAGTAAAGAAACAATGATATGTTACATACATGTACTTTTCATGTGAATAGCATGAGTCGTCGTAAAATTCTGATTTGTTAAAATAGTCTCATGCCATGTATGTCTCATGTTATACCTAATGTCTTTTAAGGTATAAAAGAGCTGCTTTCTAGAACTCTGTGGGATTATGTTAGAAAATTCTTGGACCCCCCCCCCCCTTGAGTTGTGATTTGGAATAAGTATTGTATTTGTATAGCCAGATATTTTTTCTGCTCATCTTTACATTCTTTCTTACCTTAACAATTTGTTATGCTACCTATGGTAGACTAAATTCAACAGTAATTTGATATGAATTAATAAGAGATTGCTAAATGGTTTGGTAAAAGAAGGTCAGTGTGGAGTGAGAGGTAACCATTGAGAGGAAATTTCGATTTTTCTCATCTACTGTTAGCACAGTTTTTCAAAAGACACACTCTGCTACATACCGAAATGCAGATCAGTGGCACAATGGAGTATATATCTTCTGGGTTTTGGAGGATTTTCTCACTTTAATTCTTAGTACTATGGAGATGTTCAGGAGTCTCAACAGCAGTACTTCACATGCAAATATAGAATATTTTTAAAGTGTTCATTGTCTCATATTCCCATTTTTTGACTGATGTTTAAAACTACTGCAGTGGTATGGTCCTTAAAGATAAAACAGCAGTTCCATACTCTGGTATTTCTATCTGGAGTCTACCTAAGCCAGTCTGAAGGATGCCATATTACTTTTACTTTTACATTCAGGAGACAGGTTTTCCTAACTATTTTGTTTATCAGAAACGCACCATATTGTTTTAATTCTCATTTTGTTTTAGTCTACTATTTATAAGTAATGTGCTGAGGTTGTAAAATCCAGTGTTGAAGGCCTGTCTGTCATATGAAGTACACAATATAATTTAATCATAGCTGTATAGAACAAGGGTACATCAATATATGTATACCTTCATACCATTTGTTGTTCTTCTTCTTCTTTTGGCTTTTCCTGGTTAGAGGTCACCACAGCGGATCACCTGTCCGCTCATGATTGGCAGTGGAGTTTTACAGTGTCGAGTTGCCAGCCCGGTCAACCTTCCACAGAAGGCACACACACACAAGCACTCACACCTAGGGCCAATTTAGAGTGTCCAATCCACCTACTGCATGTCTTTGGGATTAATGAGCATAAATCCTTATGACACTCCTGACTTTATGTGCTAAGATGTTGGTATGCCATTTTGGCAGACTACTGAGACAATACAGTTAAACAAGTAAATATTGATGTGTTGCAAGTCTAGTTATTTATTTTATTATGTTATTTCTTCCCACATTTCCAATTGTTCTCAAATGGCTTATGATTTTAGATTTGGTTTCCAGCACTGTTGCATCATCTTGTTTATATTTCAGTTTAATAAATGCACCTTGTCAAAGGGATAAGAGATTACTTCAGATGATGTTTTACTAATTTTTTTTTTTTGGGTGGGGGATTCATCAAGAAAGATGAAGATGACTGGAAACCAAGAGTCACAAACTAAAAATCAGTCAAATAAAGTAGTAGGAATCATGGGATTTGCGGTTTTATTAAGGGAAGGCAATTTTATGGGTTTAACTTTCCATTGTGTTATACAGCTTGCATTTCACATTTGGAAGGAGTAAGGGTCAAGAGAGTCAAGGCCTGTATTTGTTTTGAGTTAGGTTATAGGTTTTACAGTTTTATGGAAACTTTATTTAACTTCAACAGTCTGTATAATGAGTGGAAAAAAAAGAGTTTTTTTATTAAACAAAAGTAACATGTCATAATACTTTAATTTAATATAACATTTGTTTCCACATACTATCATACTGATTTTGCATGTGTGTGTGTGTGTGTGTGTGTGTGTGTGTGTGTGTGTGTGTGTGTGTGTGTGTGTGTGTGTGTGTTGCTAAATTTTTAGGTTTGTGCATAGTGAAGGAATCTCAATCCAGACTATAAAGTAACTGATTATTTTCTTCTGCAGTCTAATAAACACCTTTGTAGGTAAAGCATTGGCTCCTTTGCAGAGAGCGTTACAGGTTTACATGGGGTTCCTATCACATTGTCAAATTATGACAATGTTGAATGGCTAAAATGTCGAAAGTGCAGTTCAGTAAAAAGTTTTTTGTGGGATCACGGTACAGTGAGGATCAGAAGTTTTGCCCTTTCCTCACTGTAGTGACATCTCGGAGTTGATATATATAATTAGTGGGAGGTGTGGAGGGTGCAGCCCCCCACAAGAACAGTTTTGATGAATGGCACTTTCAACATTTTAGCCATTCAACATTCTCATAATTCGACAATGTGATATAGACCCGTTTACATGTTGTATCTTAAATGCTTTTAGCCATACTTGATACTGTTAAATAGTTACTTCGTAAAATTGCTGCATTATCCATACAAGAGAGTACAGGACGTTTCCACCAGAGTGCTACTCTGTGTTCTGCATGCACATATAGTATGAAATAGCCCCTTACTTTTATACCAGCCATCAGCTACACCTGAACATACTGGACCCTGAATCTTCTACAGGACTAATGTTTTTCCTCCCAAGCATCTTCACTGATGGTGTCATCTTTGTCATGTAAATGTTATGGGTGATGCCTGTAGTAAGGGTAGCAAACTTCTGACACTTCACACTGTAAGACCGTCAAGCCACCATGTTTTGATGATATATTCTGGTTTAATTTCTCCAAAGCTTTTGGGTTTCTAATAGCATGATGGGAATGGACCTCATTCCTATGTCAGGGAATAATGTAAGTTCATGAAATTACCATTGTCTCAGTCTTTGAGGTTAGTCACATTGCTCTTCACAGCAACCGCAATGTGCCCAAAACTGACTCCTTCTGTAACTCACATGGAGTTACATGTCTGCCTGCAAATCCTGATATTTTATGACTTTGTGTGTCTCTGTACATAAGACAATGTAATTACAATACTGTATATAGAAATTTCAATGATCAATGCCACTTTTGTCTTTTTCATGGACTACTATATCTGGTTTTCTAACAACTTTTTTTGAACTGTTGGTAATGGGTGATTCCCTGTGATGTAATCTTCATCATTCTCGATAATACTTTGTGGTTCATGTTTCCAATGCTTTTCAGCTATTTCTGTATTGCAGTGTATGCACAATCTCCAACAAAACAATCTTGCCACATTATTGAGCATTTCAGTGTGCAGACTCCCTGCTATGAATGCATCACACCCAGCAACAAGGTGTGTGATTGTTTCCAGTTTTTATTTTTTACAAAACCTACACACATGCTCAATGAACTTTGTAAACCAACATGTACAGTGTTACTGTTCTGGGCTGCCATTATTAACCTTTCATCTTTTGGTTTCAAATCACCTGTCCTTAACCATTCCTGCATCAAATCCTGATCAACATGAAGTTGTTCCATTAGATATCTATACTTGCCAATATATTTATGGCTTTTCCATGTTTCTTTCTTTTTCATCTGATCATTCTCTTTATATTCTTCCTTTTGTTTTTTGGCACATTCAGTTGCTGTCTGATTTTTGTCTACTTCTGGTTTAATTTCCATTCCCACTTGCTACCTGAATGGTTCTGCAAGCAAAGCCGAAAGATCATCTTAGACTTCCTCTCTTCATGTTTTAAAAATGTCACTATGTCTGGATAGGTTTACTATTGCTTGTGGGAACAACAGTCTGTCAGCAGCACTGCTGCTGAAAATCAGAACGTCTTGCACAAAATTTAAATGGATGGGATAGCCAAACACACTTATGCGAATGCAGTAGTGCATTCACATAAGTGTATTCGACTATGTGCACGGAGATCGTGGTACAGTGGGGATTGGAAATTCATCCATATCCCCACTGTAGTGTGATCTTGGAGTTAGAATATATTAGTAGTGGGGGGTGTGGAGGTGCAGTGGGGCTTGCCCCCCTGAACAAATGTGATATGTCATATAGAAGTCTGATTTACATCAGCTCCTATATGGCTATCACATGATGGTTTCGGTAACAATGTCAACTCAGATGTGTTGATCATTTGGGTCGACATTGCGGCCATTCAGAATGTTTGTGTTTGAGTTTACTTTTCATTGTTTCAAACAGCAAATGTTTTGCCATTCGAACAAACAAAAGTAAACTGTTTGTATATGATGGAGCCAGCATGTATTTATACAGTCGCATGGCAGCAGGTCTCTACATGTAATAGGTTTTAAGGAGATCTATACCTCCTTCAGAGCTTGGAATATATAATCTTGATATATACTGATTTTTATATATCATTTGATAACCATGAAGCATTTTCTTGTTTTTCTGTCCAACTGATCTAATACCTTTTGGGGCCAGTCAGTCACACAAAAACTGTAAGGTAAAATAGGAAGACAAAATTGGTTTATAGCTTGGACTTTATTCCTGGATGTCAAGGCTGGTTTCAGTATTAGTTTTAGTCTTCTGAAGTATTACTGAGTTTTATTCACATTTGTTTTTGTTTTATGAGTGATCCTTCATCACTTCTTAACTATTGATGCATTCCTTCCTGCTCAAGTTCCTTTATATCACATTTCTGCCCCAGACTGATCTTTTCTTGGCACTGCAATTTTCCTACTCTAAACATTGTTTTTGCACATTTAACAAGACCTAGTGTCATTCTTATATCATCTGAGAACATTTTAACCACTTACAGTTGTGCTTTCAATTCCTCATCAGATGAACTATACAGTTTTAAGTCATCCTCAAGAAGTAGATGAGATATCATTAAGCAAGTTTGTTTTCTGGGGACCAAGTTGTAACTAAGAACTAATATGTTAAGTAAAGAGCTTAATGGATTAAGAGCAAAAATAAATAAATATATAACAGTGGTAACAAAGAACCACCCTGCGATATCACCTTTGAATTTTTATCCATGGGATAATAAATTGCCCTTTGCCATGGCTGAATTGCTAAGCAGTTTTCCACTGTTTCATAGTCACTGTAATGTAATTGATCAGTCTAGGGTGTATCTTATACATCTATAAACACTTCTTTATCCATGAATGCAGGATGCTGTCAAATGCTTTTTTGTAATCTAGCTACGCCATACTTTGTTTCTTCCCCTTTTTACAATACTCCCTTTATGGCTTTATTTAGCAAGAAATTATATGTTGTTTGATATGACTTTCTTTTGTTACTCATTTGATTAATTGCCATGATTGAGTTTTCTTCTAAATGGCTATAAACTCTGTCTACGTATGTAGTTTGCTCATCATCTGAAGGCAAGTTATTGGTCTATTTGGGATGCCTTACATGTTCACTTTTACAGAGGAGTATCATTTTCCTGTTGTTAATCAGGATGGTGTCTGTTTGGGATGCACATACAAGTAATACTTACTCAGGGATAAATATTTGTGTAAAGATGTTAATACCTTTAGCCAGAAATAAAGTACTGCAACTGGTCCTGGGATTTTCCATTTAGGAGATTTTCTTAATTCTGTTTCAGTTTCTCTAGCTATTACTTCATCCTATTTCATATCCTGTACATTTGAACACCTTATTGTTTCTTTTTAATTTTCTATTATAAATTAGGAAAGGAAACGCCTGACACTCCAGATGTAAGACCACCAGGCCACAAAGCTTTGAAGCTGTATTGTGGTTTAATTTCTTTAAATCTTTTGAGTTTCTAGAACCATGACCGGAATAATTCATGTTCCTAAGTTAAAGTATGATTAAAGTTCATAAAATTAGTATTTTTTTCAGTCTTTGTTGTTATCCAAAAGTGTTCTTTGCAGTACCAGCAATATGCCCACAACTGACTCCTTCTACAACTCATACAGCGTTAAATGTATTGATAGCATATCTAAATACTACAATGGAACTATCTGTGTATCCTTCTTCCACATTGCCCTAATTTCTGCCTACAAATTCTGGTATTTTATGACTCTGTGTTTCTCTGTAAGCAAGACACTTTAATCACTGGGTGTAGCAATTTCAATGATCAATGCTACTTTTTTCTTATTCTCATTGACTGCTATAGTTGGTTTTCTCACATCTTTGAACTGTTGATAATTGGTGATCCCATGTGATATAAACTTTATCATTTTCTATTATGTCTTATAGCTCATGTTTCCAGTGCTTCTCAGCCACTTCAAAATTGCAATGTTTGCACAATTCCCAATGCAACATTCTTGCCATATTATTATGCCTTTCAGTATACAGACCCTCTGCCATTAGTGAATCACACCCAGCAACAAGATATGCAACTGTTTCCACTTCTGTTTTACAGAACCTGCATTTGTCTGTTTCTTCTCACATGTTCAATGGATTTTGTAAGCCAACATGTATGTAGTCTATTGTCCTGGACCACCAATATTAACCTTTCATCTTTTGGTATAAATTCATCTCTCCTTAACCATTCCTGCATCAGACCCCGAGCAACATTTATTTGTATGCATTTTTTTATTTTACATTTGTTTACCAGGAATGTCCAACTGGGCCAGATGGTCCTTTTTCAGCAAAGGCCCGGGGAGGGGGGGGGGGGGCTCCATCACAAAGAAACAAAAAACACATTGAAAAATGATTACATGTTTCAGGAGTTTTCTGTACTTGCAACATTTATGCCTTTTCCACATTTTTTGCCTTCTCATCTGATCCTTCTCCTTATATTCTTTCTTTTATTTTTGGCACATTCAGTTGCTTCCTGATTTGTGTCTACTTCTAGTTTGATTTCTGTTCCCATGAAGTACTAGAAAAAAAAATCAAGCAACACTGAAACACAGCAGGGTAAAATCATGAAAAGAGTTTTAATACAAATAAAATAATGGTGAGCGCTTTCCTGATAACAGTCGCTTCTTCAGACCATAATAACACATTTTAAACTAGTGAACATTTTTATAGCGCCAACAACTGATCATTTAAAACAACTAACCAATCAAAAGTACCTCTTCCACCCAATAACCAAGCATTACCTCGAGATAAAAAATAAAAAACAATCAAGAAGGTAATACCAACACCTCATTCAAACTAAAGCACTTATGGTGAAATTGGCCCTACAACCATAGAACCAACCAGCGAGGAGTGCAAAACATTCAAAAAGCCAATGGAATGAAAAACACTCACCCTCCATTCACACCAATCACATCAAACTTAACATCAGAACTGGAAAAGGCACTCATGCCACTCATTAAAACATCCACACTAATAGTGCAAACTTCCATTTTAAGTATGAAACGAAACAGAAAAAGAAAGCATTCAAAAATCGTGTACATGCTTTTTGAATGCTTTCTTTTTCTTTTTATTTGTACACGCTTTTTGAATGCTTTATTTTTCTTTTTATTTGTACACGCTTTTTGAATGCTTTCTTTTTCTTTTTATTTGTACACGCTTTTTGAATGCTTTCTTTCTATTTTTATTTAAAACAACTAGTTTACAGACTACTAGTACTCTACAAGGCATTTCAGTTACTTTTGTACTTGATTAGTATATCTGCATATTTCTTTAAACATTTATTTGCATCTGAATTCTCATACCGTGCCAATATTTCCTTTATGATTGATACACTGTATGTGTGGATGAGCAATTTGTCTGTTTGGCTGGTGGTGGAGGGGGTGTCTGGAATCTTACCATATACATCGTTTTCATATTATATTGCAGTTTTTTGTAACACTGAATTTTCTTTAGCAGAAGCAGAAGGTGTAAGCATAAAAATCTACCAACTGAAAGAAAGTTTTTGCCTCCTTTCAAGTCAACCTTCATTTTACAATAAATAGTTACTATTACAGAAGGATGCAGTAATATACTTCAGAAAAATAGTGTGTTCTTTGAGAACTTTCTGCATAATAACTGCATATCAGGGTGTTATTTTAAAATGAATACAGTAGCAAGACAACTGGTCATCTCTCACTAAACTATGTGCTAGTCATTCATTTGATACTGTAAGCTCCACCCCACCTCCCCCAATCTTCATTCTGACTAGGGTTTGGTGCATGACCAAATTCAGTTATCTTGTATGTGCAGTTAATATTGTGGAAGAAATGGCTGTCTTATACAATTTTCATTATAATAAGTATTTTCTAGCCTACAGGAAGTAAATCCTTTCTTTACAGAAATGCTCTGCATGTACTTCAGCTACTAAGGCAATATTTACTGAAAATGAAATTGTGTAACAATCCATTTAGTAATTTTTGTTTGTGTATAAATACATTTTATACATGAAGAAATAGTTTTAAGTACAGATGTACATTTTTAATTTACAGATATATCTATCTAGCTATATATATATGTATATATATATATATATATATGAATATTTACATATATTGCTTTATTCATAGATATACATTTGTATTTGTACACAAAACTGTCACCACACAAACACTCCATAGTTCTATAGAGATGCAGCTCTCTGTATAGCTATAGATACATATTTTCAGTCACACACACTTCTTCTACCAAATATGTTCAATTAAGCAATCTTCTTATAGTTTATGTTTAGTATGACCAAAAACATTCTATAGAACTCTGGACTTTTTGATGAAACCTGATGAATGCACTCAGTCAACTGCTCAGGTCTTTGTAGGTCATTGTATCTGTGTCTGCTCTGAGGGGCCAGAATCGGTGATCCTTGTCAGGAAAGACTGGTGCTCACCCAACTTCTGCCAGATGTCAGTCTTTGTTCAGTCAGTCACATGAATGCATGCCTGGATTTTATCCAGGTATTAATCTCTCAGAAGGTGGAGAATGATGTCGGTCTCTTATCTGTCCAGCTCAGGGTGCAGCAATGCACCTTTGCAACTACCATAATGAATAAAGTATGAGAAATACTGTGGTTCTCAGGTTTAGAAACACTCACTTATTTGTCAGAGATGCTGGGTGAGTGGATTGGATTGACTGGGAAGATGACGTTTTGAGCTATGATACAGAATCAGAATTGCCTAAATATAGTAAGGCCTTGCTGAGTCTAATTATGGTGGCTGCCAAAAAAGCAATTACTAGAGAATGTAAATCAAAGTCTAGACCAACTTTACTACAAGTAGTGAATATAGTAACAGATGCAGAGAAGGAACAAGGTTTAAGATGCAGGATGTGAATGAACCATATAATGCTTGACTGACAATGACCAGATAGATTATGAGTGATGTATAATGTTTGCAACTATAGTTGTTTCAGTGGTGTCTGTGATGTATAATGTTTGCAGCTAAAGTGCTGTCTATGTTTTTCATTTATATCAATATAAGATTGCCTATATCATATGTGATAATTTAATAAAAATGTTACTGAATAAAAAAAGGGTATGCGATTACCATAATCAAAACCAATTAACCAGCATAGGTATTAGATCTGGTACTTTTTTTGTATTGGCAAGTTTAGTTTAACCAAAAATGATTTGTCATCTACCTGTTTTTTTTTTTCCAAAGGAATAAATTCAGATTTCATTTATACGGTGGATAAAAGTCATTAATTAAATCATTGTTTTTTATCTTACAACTGCTACCATTGCTGTGCCTTGCTTTTGCTACTTTTTGGAATATTACACCTGAATCTCATTTATACATTCCATATGCAGTATAGCAGCAGAATTATTATTATTATTATTATTATTATTATTATTATTATTATTTTGGGAGGGGGCTTTTTCAGAAATAAATATTCCTGTGTGTATCAGTACCAGCTTTTAGTAAAAGTTGAATACTCTGAGGTGACAAGATGTGACAAATGATGTCAGACGGAGAGGTATTATGCTTCATGGTTATGCAAACTCAGTTGCATATGACTCCATTTTGCCTCTTCTATAGATTGGTAAGTTAGAGAATAACTGAAGCTATCTTGGATGTTTCTGTGGCATTCAGGTGATTGTTGTGAACAACTGTGGACTCCACCACTATCCCCAACACATTTATGTGAGACCAAGGCCACGTTTGGGACTAGCTGAGGTCTGGTTACATGGATGTTGCCATACAAATTCTTGTATTACTGGGATTCATAGAGATAACTTAAAAAAGTCCTAAAAAACACATAAATGACCCTGAATATATGCAAATAAGTTTTACACTGCCATATTAACTTGCAATTACTTGAGTTAGGTGACAAATAGCTAAGGAAACTGCTGACTTTTTAAATTAAGCAAAAATAATATAAATTTTGCAAATTAATAGGAAACATTTCAAAATTATGTAAAATTACTGAGTTTACTTAAAGAAAGTTTTGCTTTACTGATATGATGGGCATGTTACAATGGCTTAAGTGAATACTTTAAAACTGTTATTTGTAAATGAAAATTCACTACAGCAGCAACAACAGTGGAAATGAATACTGATAACTGAGAAAGCTATTTATTTTGGTGTCTTTTTGTGATTCTGCACTCAGAGGTTCACAGGTGTGTGCTATGCTAATGAAAACACTGGCCTTTTTATGTCTAGCCATGCATACCAAATCTCTGACAAGGTCCTGTACCCTTGATAAATATAAGCAGGGGCTTGGGTGATTAAACATTTACAAGAGGGGGCCTGGGGGGTGAACCATTTTCTGTCTGCCTTTGTCCATTAGAGACATAGATGCCAAATTAGGGATAAATTTCATGTTCCCCATCCAGTTGTTCACATTACACGTGAATTGGGTAGGGAGGAACTCTGCTTCACATGGATGGGTAGCCTGTTCCAGAAAAGAGGTAGTCACTGAGATACATACCTGTCTCTCCAGCAGGTCCTATTTATATCAAAGGCAAGCCTTAAGTCTTTAGAATGATAACTCTGGTGTTGTTTTTTTTTTTTTTTTTTTGTGGATATATTGGAGGTCCATCAGAGTGGGGTCTGACAATGCCTTGTATGCCAGGTATAGATTTCCCCTCAACAGCCTGTAGGACACAGGATAGAGAGATAGGACCTTGAGGTGGTCTGTATAGAACATGTTAATTATGCCCTATATTCCTTAAATGCGCAAAGGGTGCATTGTACTCAATGATAGGTCTGATGAATGCCGAATACAGTGGAACAATGACCTCCTTGGACCTAGATGCCACACCTTTGTTAATAGGTTTCACAATATAGAATGATTTCCTCACTACTGTAGACATGTAATGGTCAAAGGCTAGATTACCATCTATGCATGTCCCCAAGACCCTGACTACTAGGTCAAATCAAAGGGGTGTGTTCTCAATATGATAGTTACCAGGGGGTGGATGACTTCCCAAAGGATACTACTATGTATTTCTTGTAATTTAGTTTTAGTCCATCCATCCATCCATCCATCTATCCATCTATCCATCCATCCATCCTCAACCCCTATTCCCATTTTACACATGGGGTTGGGGTGTCACTTCAGCAGTGACAATCATCTTGGTTTACACTGCTGGGTGGCTAGCCCTACCACAGTAGTTCATTTGTACCTCTCACATGCATACACACTCTCACCTCTGGCTGATTTAGAGTGTCCAATCCACCTACTACATGTCTTTGGAATGTGGGAGGAAACTGGAACACCCGGAGGAAACCCAAGTGATCACAGGGATGGACATGCAGACTCCACACAGAAGGCACTCCAGCTGAGAATTGAACCAGAAAATCTCTTGCTGTGAGGCAACAATGATAACAGCTGCACCACTGTGGCTACTCCTTAGTCTTAGTCCATGGCTCTGATATAAGTTATTTGTCTGTGACAACCTTTCCTGGAGAACATTTGTGTTGGTGAAGGATTATATGACTGCACTTAATTTGCAATAATCTGCAAATTTAGTCAGCCATAGGCCTTTGACATTGGCCTTGACTTCAGAAAAGTAAATGCCAAAATGAACAGCCCCATGACCTAACCATGAGGAATCCCACTTGTGACTTGCCTCTTTGTAGAGGTAGACTCTTCAATTTTAACTTCCTAGGTCCTGTCTGTGAGCCAGCTGGCTAACCACAGGGTGATAGGAGGGTTTATACCTAACCTCTTGAGTTTGTCAACAATGCCTGAATGGTGTATTGTATCAAATGCTCTGGCCATGACAAGGTAGGCAGCGTGAACCATTTTGCCCTCTTCCATTGTTTTGGTGACATTTCCAAAGAAATCCACCAGGATGAGTAGGGATGACCTCTCCTTGACGAAACCAAATTGGGTTGGGTCCAGTGTCTGCAGGTATCCTATATCATCATTGATCATTTCCATGGCTTTGCACATGAGACTAGTGAGACTTATGGGTCAGTAGTTTCTAAGATCTATAGATGGCCCACCTTTGTGAAGAGGGATGACTTTTTCAGTTCTGCATTTGTGAGGCACGAAGCCTCTTTGAAGGTTACAGTTAAATAGCAATTCCAGAGGGCCTGATAATTCGGGTTACATAATATTTAGAAGGCACCATGGGGTATTGTCTAAACCCACTGATGCAGTATTCTTAACCTTAGAGAGAGCATTAAGGATTATTTCCTAGTAATAGTAGGGAGAGTTATATTTGATTGCATTTCCTGAGGGGAGGTTGAGAGGAACAGAGGGGTAAGGTTGGAGCTGAATTTGTTGGCCATTAGGTTTGCTATATTTTTTGGCTTAGTATAGGTGGCTCCATTAACAATGAGCTCTGCACACAATTGTGTATTCCTTTGAAATTGTGGACATATCTAAAGAATGCTTTGCGGTTGCCCTTGGTTTTTGAGACCAAAATTACCTCAAATTTGGCTTTGGTAGATTTTATTTGTTCTATGAGTTGTTTGTTTAGTTTGCTGAGAGTACTTTTATCCTGCAGGGTACTACACTTCCTAATTTTTGCCATGATTTTTTTCTTTTTGTTATACAGCCTATTGATGTTGTGATTCCACCAAGGTGGCCTTTTTGTTTTTTTTTTTTTTTTTTTTTGGAGTTAGTTCTGGTCTTCCTCCTGGAGGGTACAGCTGCCTCTGTGCAGATATTAAAATGTTTATATAGGGTTTCTGTGAACAGTTATCATTTATTTATTTTATGTATTTTACATTTGTTGACCAGGATTGTCTGGCTGAGCTGAATAACCCTTTTTCAGCTGTGGCCCGGGGAGAAAACCTCCACAAACATTACAGTAAAAGCTTACATAAGCAATAAACAGAAAGGCTTCAAAATTTTTACAATAAATGTTTACAAGGAAGCAACATAACAATGGCAGTACAATTTTGACAATAGAACAAAAGATAAAGATTCGTAGTATCAGTTGCTGTTACTGTACATCACGACTGAGGGAGAGAAATGAGAGATGCATCATTTGAATAGTAATCTAAGGAGGTTACTGTTCATGGTTAAAAACACCAGGTACTACTGAGGTTAATAAGGCTAGGAAGAGGTAATAGGTAAGACATAAAAGTAGAGGTCAAAGAAATAAACAAAAATAGTGGGCAGGTAGAAGTACTGTCTTTGGGATAGTAGAGAAGATTATGAAGGGCGAGTACAGTGGTAGGACCAGCGACTTTTTAGGTATTCTTTGGTAGCTGCTTTGAATTGTTTAAGTTGACTGAGGGACCTAATTTCTAATGGCCATCTGTTCCAAGAAATGGTAGGATGGTAGCTGTAGAGAATGCATCCCATTTTGATCTTGGGTTTATAGAGTTGTAGAAGGTCTTGGTTGGAGCTATGTAGAGATCTAGTGGGAGAATATTGAGAGATAAGAAGAGATGAGCTAGGACAGTAGGATGGCTAGTATAGAATGAAGAGAATAATCTGGAGCTGAGACAGGAGAAACTGGTGAGGAATTTACTAGTAGGAAGTTAGCATTAGAGTGGTCCCTGAATATTCCAGCATTAGCTAGAGTTCCAGGATTTATTTTCATTTTGAAGAACACCATTTTGTGGTCTGACCTTACCAGGAGAGACATTACACTAGAGGTTATGCAGCACTCTCCCATATTAGTGAGGACCAGATCTAGTATGTTTACACCCCTGGTTGGTATATTGACAATCTGGTCCAGGGAGTTTGTGTTTATCAAATACAGAAATCTCTGTGACTGTAAGCTTGGTGTCATATATCAGTCCCAGTTAATAGCAAGGCAATTAAAGTCAGTATGGGGTTGGATGGTGAATGTTTCCAATATATTTAAATACATGTTATGTGCTTCCTTGGTCATAAAAGGGGAGGTATAGCTCATGGTAAACATGCAGTGAAATACTAAAGTGACAAGCATGTTTTTGTTGACTCAACATACATGTCACTTTACTGGAAGATATCTGAGTGTCACTGCTAAATAAGAAAAACAACAGTATTATGCACACAAGAACTTGTTAGGGGCAGGATGGATCTGTTAACAAACTGCTTGCTTTCCTATTGTGAATTTAATAGTCTGAAATTATTCATGTGTCTACAACTATCAGATTTGTGTCACCTAACTTATTTTTTTTCTCTGGATGGTAGGTGTTGTTTCACTGTTGATTACATCAAAAGTTCAAAAATCAAAAATTCTTTGGAGCCTAGTTGGGCTATAAAAATAGCTATGTAAACACTTTCAGGCAAAGATCCTAAATTTTCTAGACTTTGTTGCATATTTGTGAGATATGCATATACCCCCCCCCCCCATTGTCTCTTTGTGAATTGCTTATCCAATGTCTCTTCCCAATTCTTTCTAAGCTCCTCTGATTGATTCTTATAACTATCATGCAATATTTTATATGCTTTACTAATTATTCCTTTTTCAATGGCATCTTCTGTTCTAGATTCTATTAAAAACTCTATCAGTGCTGGTCTTTCATTTAGGAGCCTCCATTTCTTTCTCTTTGCCTATACTCTGATATCAGTTCTTGATAGGGAAGTAAATTCTTGGCCTCTTCCCATTCTATTACCTTTCCCTTCCTAGTTATTTGCTCCCAATGCCTTCATTCCTTTGCAAGTTATCACCAATAAATTCCAGCCCCCTCTTGCCTATTATCTGTATTCCTAACCAGAGGAAACCGCTTATGCATCTTTATCAGAATAAACTGTTTGTATACATATGTCATACTCTTGCTCAAATGATCTCCATTTCTCTGCAAAATTCTGATCAAATACAAGTGGTCGGAGCTTGAAAAATTCGTCTGCCATATTAACATATCTTAGTGAAGACTTTTGCAAAGTACTTTAACACATACATTTGTACACACACATACACAAGTGCTTGAAATCTATGCCAATACTTGCAATAGCATAGCTCTGTATAACTGAACTTTACAAAATAAATCTCCTGGGCATTATAATACACTGAAATCACTTTACAGTAAAAGTCACTTCTCTTGAAATTATTTTACTTTATGAGCCATTTATCTTGAAGTTGTTTGGTTGTAAAAGTGATTTATCATCATTTTAAGAAACCTGGATAACAAATGACACCAAGCTACTACTTAAACAAAGGGGTAGAGCCTGGTCACCTTACCATACCACCAAAGATAAAGTAAACCTCTTAACATACCAAAAACTATGGAATCTAGCTAAGAAACAAGTTAAAATAGACAAGCAAACCTACTTCAAGACCTGTCAACAGAAATACCTAAATAACCCCCAAACATTCTGACAAAGCATTAACCATCTCGTTAGCCCTGGGTGATCACCAACCCCAGCACCAGTCACCTCAAACAAGTCTGACTCTATTGCAGCTCAAATAAACTCTCACTTAATCAATAATATCACCTCCCTGTTAGGCAACCAGCCAAATAAACCTCTAACCCTTCCCACTCCCACTCCAGAAAATCCCAACCCCTTCATTTTCACCTCCATTCAAACTAGTTACATAAAACCTCTCCTAACCAAGCTAAAATCCTGCTGTCTTGCAGCAGACCAACTACCTAATGAAGTTCTACAAATTGCCACCCCTTCTATTGCATACCCCATATCAATACTGATTAATCATTCCATTGCAGAACAATTTGCCCAACTCCTCTGGAAAATGTCACACATCATTCCCCTCCACAAAGGTGGACCCTCTAAAAAACTAACCAACTTCTGACCCATCGCCATCCTCTCCCCACTTGCTAAGATTTAAGAGAAATGCATCTACAATCAACTCCTCAAACACTTCCTCAGCCACAACCTATTATCCACTTCTCAGCATAGCTTTAGACATAAACACAGCACTAGTACTGCCCTAATGACTTTCATTAACACAATTCACCATCTCATTAATGAAGGCCAGCTTGTCTCACCCATTTTCTTGATATGTCCAGAGCCTTTGACACTGTTTCCCACCAACTACTTCTCAACAAACTCTAATCATATGGCCTCAGTTCATCTTCTCTGTCCTGGTTCCATAGTTATCTTTCAAATAGACAACAGGCCATCAAGTGGGAGAACACTCTTTCCCCCCCTACTCCCCATCTCAGTTGGTGTACCCCAAGGTTCCATATTCGGCCCTTTCCTCTTTACCATATTTACTAAAAACCTCAGCTCAGCAACTCAACTAGCCTCCACTGTCCAGTACACTGATGATTCTGCTCTCATCTGCTTTGCCCTCTCACTCCAGGAACTACAAGCTATAATGCAATCCTCATTTCAGGACATAGAAAAAAAAACTCACTTAACATCAACTCATACTTAACCCAAATAAAACAAAAATTATAGTCTTCAGAAACAGTAGATCCAAACCACCCCATTCCCCCTTCACAATCTTTTCAAACGAAACCAAGATAGATCCCATAAACTAAACTTCTAGTTGTCACAATTGATGATACTCTAAAATTTGGCAAACATATCTCTCTGAAAAGTCAAAAAAGTCAATATCAAACAAGACACCCTCTATAGTGCCAAGCCATACCTTACTCAAAGCACCAGGCTTGCCATTGCTCAGTCACACCTGCTCTCTTCCCTCCTCTAGAGATCATATATATTCACCAACCTACGAAAGACTGAACTAAATTACCTTGAATCCTGCTATGACAAAATTGCCAAGTTTGCCACTAACCACCCACACAGGACTCACCACTTCTTGGCCCTCTCCTAGCTCAACTGGCTAGAACGCCTTAATCTTTTATTACTCAATCAACTCACCATGGTCCACAAAATAGTCCACCAACCCAGGGACTGCCCTGTCCTGTCTAGCCTAGTCTAACCTACTGTTAATCACAGGTCTCTCAGATCTTCTGACACACTAATGTTAAAGGTTACTTACTCCCACAACTACCATGGGGACTCCCTCTAACGCCTACAAAATTGCCAAATTCTGGAACACTCTCCTTCAGCCCATCACAAGAAATCCTAACTTTCAAGACTTCAAACAACTGCTAAAGGTCTACCTTGCTAATCAGTGGCTCTGCTCCTGCCATACTCCAGGCTAACTCTTCGTATCTCCCTAACACTGCCATACCTTGTCTTCCTAACCCTCTTCTCAAAGCTGAGTTGCTCATATTTTATTTCCTCTCTCAGCTACAGTTTGGCTCAAGTACATTTGTAATCATT
>NC_056729.1:626846059-626876059 GCF_019279795.1 Protopterus annectens | reverse complement strand
TGACTTTCCACTACTATTTAACACTCCCCACAGCTTTCCTTAGGCAAGTAACAGCTAACATTTCATTTTTCTATCTGTCACCATGCTGGTTAACAGGAGTATTGCTTAGGGGATATTTCTCATTATGAGGAAAAATGTCAAAGCAATTCCACTACTTAAAAATAAGAACTACATAAAACTGAAGATAGCTGACCTGTCAGCATTCCCCAGTCCCCTAGGTAAAGTACTCAAAAACTGTGTTTAAACATTTATCTGAGTTTCTCTGTGAACAGCATAAACTAGTCTGAGCTAGATATGGTATTCACATAGAAGTTAAAAGACTAGTTGACAATAACTAAACAAATTTAAAGTTATTTATTCTTCATTTATGTTTCAGGAGTTGGCTAAAATATTTAATCTTGTTAACCCGACAGTTATGATAAACCATTTAAATGAGAAAGGTTTTGGTACATTATTGTTGACACAGTTCTTAAGTTATCTGTCTTGTGTAGTGCACTTTCTGATCCATGTACATCTTCAGCTGTTGTTCCCCAAGGTTCTATCCTTGGACATGTACAGCTCTTGATGTACAACAATAATTCACCTGCAGAATGGATAACCATTATTAATGAGCTCATTATGAATGGAAAGAAGAGAAAAATGATCTACTTTGTCAGCATGTACTGCAAACTCCTGGAAGCTCAAGTGGTCATTCTACATCTGTCCTGAATACCTCTGGCTATGTACAACTAGTCATACTGGAAATGCCTGCGTACCACTATTGACAGAGGAATGTTTTCAACTAGTATATGTTTTCTGTTGTAAAATATATCATCTGAAAACTGTATACTTACCACCTGGTTCAGATCTACTCTTTTGTAAGCCATTCAGTTTCCAAATATTAATTTACTATGGTGCAGTTATGAGTAAATTAAAAGGCATAGAGTCTGTGCACTCACTATTGTTTATAACAGGACTGATGCATTCTCTGTTAATCTTACTTCTTATACCATTCATTGTTTATCATTTGTCAGCATTAGCTGGAAGACAAGTAAGCAAAGCTTATTTTATAACCATGTTTTATGTTTACAAAAACATATTTATATACACACACACACACATATATATATATATATGTGTGTGTGTGTGTGTGTGTGTGTGTGTGTGTGTGTGTGTGTGTGTGTGTGTGTGCATAAGTATTAATGTGTAACTCTATTAGCTTCAAAGTTACAAAACAGACATAGAAAACTTAAAACTTAAATCTTCTCATCAACAGTAATATGGGTGACAAAGCTCCCAATCTGTCCCTTACAACTAGCTGAAATAAGCTTCCTCTATTCATTAGATATGCAGGATATACCACTGGTATTTTTCCTGCATACTGCTTTTATTTCGCCAAGGATCATCTGCCAATTTTGATTAAAAATGATACAGTATTACAGTTCATGCACTACATAGTTTTCAAGTATGTACACTTGTTGGTTTCACATTTCATTTTCTCCTTTCTGAGGTGCCTCTGCTGCTATTTCTGCAAACTGGAGGCTGATGCTGCAGTGGAAGTTGAGTCTATTAGAGGCAGACATTGAGCAGTTAGACAGAGGGTGATGAGATTAGTGCCCAGTTTGCACCATCCCATATGGCTGTGGTTCATTCCTGCTTAGTCTGATCCCTGTGCTTTTCTCTGTACACATTATGAAACAGAAATTGCTACAACAGGATAACACAATGAAGAGGTGTATTCTGAAAATGACGTCTGGCTTTTTTTTTTCTACAGGAAAGTACCAGTTCACCTTGCATAACTCTCACTGTATAAATGATTGTGATCATCCATCTGTAGTTAAATGACTTGCTTAAAAAAAAAAAAAAACCTCACAAAATGCAGTGCATCATTCACACACACACACACCCTCTCCCCCGGACTGCCTCATTAGCATTTGGCATGACCACAGAGCCAGGCCTTCATGGTGTGCATTATATCATACTAGAGTACCATGCAACACCATGTTAGGGTTTATAATGAATTGAAAGGATTACCATGATGTGTACCTTTACAAATTCAACCCACTGTTGCATGCGGCTCTGTATTATACAGTGTGCCAGCTGAAGTCTCTCATAGAAATAACATAAAATAATTGAAACACTTTACTTCCTTTACCCAAGTAATCCTCACTTTTGTGAATAACACAATAGCTTTTGTCAAATACTGAACACTATCTTGATATATATGTATATATATATATATATATATATATATATATATATATATATATATATATATATATATATATATATATAATTTTGAATTAGCGTGTTGCTATTAATAAAACAGCTCCTATAACCTCAACTCAAAATCAAGTATTACAAAATAAGGTTTATTAAAATGTTGTTAGTGTTTATTGTCTTCTTACTACATGGTGCACCAAGTAGTGCCTGCAAATATGCAAATAAAGTGAAATATTCTTCTTGCATCTACAAATTACTTTTCAGTATTAAATATCATAGAATAGCACTTGACAAATGATGAAGACTATGTTGCTGAATTCAATTTTCAATCATCTTTCCTTTTTAATAGTGCATCAGTGGTACTGTCAATAGAGCCTCTTCATGCTGCTTTATTAATTCATTCCCTCTTGTCACTGAATAATGACTGTCAAACATTAAAGACTCTGTTGTTCTATGTTACTTCCCCATCACACAGCACATGAACAGATAGTTGTGTGCATGTGCAATAGGATGAAACATTTTCTTGGTTTTTATTCCCAGGTATCACAAAAGAACGTTTGTCAAACTATTAAGACTAGGATGATGAATATTGCTTACACATGATTTTTAAGTACATTAGGATGACACCATTTATACATTTACACAGTCTCTGTATGATGTCTTACGGCCATTTCCCCAATTAAGTGTTAAGGAATAGCATTTTGTATGAAATTGCTTATTTTTTTAATTCTGTCATTTATTACTTGTGTTAATTTTTTTGTACTGTAACTAGTATTACAGTTTGTCTTTTTAATTACTATGTATCACGGAAAAGGTTTTACCAGACAGTGAAATCTATTTAGCTAAATTTGCTTCCCAGTGATCTTTTCTGAGGCATGCAAATATTATAGAATCAAAGCTGTCTCTGCATGCTGTTTTATTGCTGACGTACAAGTGAGTACCATAGCATAATTATTCATAAACATTCACGCATTCAAGATGCTGCTGCTGCTGCATGTTACAGTATCAGGCCATCTCATACAACTGCTTCTACCATCCCTCTTCCATCCCATCACTCCAGTGCATCATAGGACAACAGCAACAGTGACATGCAAAGGAACATTTAGTACTGAACAAGAAAATAGGGGATTCAACTGCAGACAAACGTGGGTCAAGTGAAGAACAATAGTTATGTGAAGTAAAATTAATAAACCAAAGTATCGCAAAAATGAGGTGATTAAATCCAAGGAAGCAGAGAACTACCTCGCAAAGTGAAATAATAAAACCTTGGAGGGAATTAATGCAGCAAAACACTTTTATTGAAGTATAAAAAACACCATTAACGTAGTTAAAAATCTGTTTTTGTTTCAACAACTTCATCAAATGTGGGCTGAAGCATAACTCATCATGTTAAATACGCAAAAATAAATGACATCATAAATTAATTATCCAATGAAGATCTATTAAAATTCAATCAAATGTTTTCCATCAGTCCTTTTGTAACACAGAATCGAAACCTGACACAACCTCTGGGAGCAGAGGATATTCCCTTCATAAGGATGAAAAGGCTGTTTGGACTGCTGGAAAACATTTGACTGAATTTTAATGGAACTTCGTTGGATAATTAATTTATGATGACATTTATTTTTGAGTATTTAACATGATGAGTTATGCTTCAGCCCACATCTGATGAAGGTGTTGAAACAAAAACGGATTTTTAACTACGTTAATGGTGTTTTTTATACTTCAATAAAAGTGTTTTGCTGCATTAATTCCCTCCGAGGCTTTATTGTTTCACTTTGTGAAGTAAAATTAAACTGCTTGTCACCAACATTACACCACTTGAAGAAGTGCTGCTATTTATTGTGAAAGGTCATGTCTGTGTTATGTTTTATTATGTTAATAAAGTGTCCTAGCCTGGTTTTCTTGGTGCTTACATTTTTTTTTCAATTCTATGTACTCACATATGTCTCTGTAGTCTTGCAGATATACCTATTCTCCACTTTCTCACAATTTTGCCTCATGAAGTGTAAAATAATGCATTTTATCTTGCAACCATTTACACATTTGGTGAACCTCTGTAACTCTGTAATTATAATATTTCTAGAGTGCTTTCAAATGCGCACATGAATTGAGTGATATGTGTGTCACTGGAGAAAAGTACCATAACATGCTTTAGTGTAAAATTGTCTTAATCACATTTAGCTCTTTTCATTGTTTTTAGTGCACAGTAATGTGCATAGTATGGAATGCATTTCTGAATATGGTCCAAGTAATATCCATAATAAGATAATAAGATACAATTATTATCAGAAAATTGAGTCAAGAAATTTAGTTCAGGATATGCAATAATTCTGAAAACTAATCTAAAATGTACAAAAATCAAACAAATGCACTTAAAATTGAATTATGAATCATAGAACTTCATTCTGTAAATACCTCTGTGTTGCAGAGCTGTATTGTCGAATACCTGTTGCAAAGAGAAGAAGTTGTGGTTTGGGAGAAACTTACTTCACATGTGTGAATAAAGGCTGCTGTTTTGATACTGCTACAGATACACAAATATGGTGTTTCCATTCACAAGGTAATTTATAATGTGGGTTGCATCTTTTTTTCCTAGTTTTACAAAATGCAACCATTATCGCTTGCTATTTTTATGATGTCAGTGAATCATGTAATGAAATTAATATTTTCAGGTATGAGAAGGGGAAGTGCAGTTAAAAGGAAATACTTAAATAAAACATGATAAATCAGGCATACTGTGATATATGTGGGCATTTAATTTATGGTACTTTAAAACTTGTAGTAGTTTACTGAGCTGTGTCTGGTATCCTTCACTTTGCTTTTGACAAGCCCCCAATGAACTGAAACGTACAGTAAAGATGTTATAGGAGCTACTGTTCTGTACAGTGAGATGTACAATGTCAAGGAATACCATCACCATCCCATAATATGAAACTTCCACTGTACAGGTGAATCTCCATCCCACCCTCTGTTATATAAAAACACTAGTCTCTTATCCATGGAAAATTGTCTCCCACTTTATTCTTTGACAAAATTCTACAGGTACTACCTAGGTTAACATTGCTACACAATACCTACAAACAAAGTAACTGAGTAATTAATCGACACTCCCATTATCAGTGGGACAGTCACAGCTTGAGCTGCCTCATCCTGTTGCCCACTGTGTAAAGCAGTGGGTGGCAAATGCTTCTGTTTTTTTCCAAACAATTCTGTTACATCACCACCCCAGACCTGCAGTCAGGGCTGTTCATTGTTAGGTCTGGGTGTTTTAAATCATGCAGCAATTGGCTGCAATTCATGAATGGGGTGGGGACTAAGGCAGGAAGAGCCCTACAAAGATTGTGGCATAGGGCGTTTGTTTTTATCACTTCTACAGCCACTAAATAAAGTTAAGACTGAGAAAAAAGAGGGGCAAATATCAAACAGCCTAGCTATCCATTCATCTATCATGTATCCCAATGCATTTTATTGTTACAGTATTAGCATCAAAGTCACCTGTAAATTTAACTATTTCATTACTTAACCTGACTTAGATGCTTGGCTCTGCAGCCATCTTGTGCTGCCTACTTTCTGTTCTTTGCTGTTAAAATATGCCATTGAATGAAGCTATTTTATAGCAGAATATGACATTTATAATATAAATATTAACAAATAGAGAATAAATTAATAGTTATGCCATTTATTATGCATAATATTCTGTAGATCAGGTGATTTTGGCCAATATTGGAGTATCTGAAGGCAGCGAACTTGCCATCTGTGTTACATCTTGGAAGAACTAGAGGTCAATTTGTATTTGTCAGTACCACCTACTCTGTCTGGGTAGTATTACTTACATAAAATTCACACACACACACACACACACACACACACACACACACACACACACACACACATACACATATGTCCATGTATGCATGTGTGTGTCTGTGTGTATGTATATATATATTCTTCTTTTGGCTGTTCCCGTTAGGGGTCGCAACAGCAGAACATCTATTTCCATTTCCTCCTGTCCCCTTGCTCTGTCACATCAACCACCTGCATGTTCTTTCTCACCATATCCATAAACTGTATCTTAGGCCTTCCTCTTCCTCTTACCTGGCAGCTCCATCCTTAGCATCCTTCTCCAAATATACCCAGCATCCTTTCTCAGCACATGTCTAAACCAACACAGTCTCACCTCTCTGACTTTGTCTCCAAACCCTCCAACCTGAGCTGACCCTCTTATATACTGATTCCTAATTCTATCCATCCTCATCACACCCAGTGCAAATCTTAAGATCTTTAACTCTGCCACCTCCATCTCTAATTCCTGTCTTTTCATCAATGCCACCATATCCAACCCACATAACAAAGCTGGTCTGACTACCCACTTGTAGACCTTCCTTTTCATACTTACTGGTAGCCGTTTGTCCCAAATCACTCCTGACACTCTTCTCAACCCACTCCACCCTGCCTGTACTATCTTTTTCACCTCTCTTACACACTCACCATTGCTCTCAACTGTTGATCCCAAGTATTTAAACTCATCCACCTTTGCCAAATCTACTCCCTGCATCCTCACCATTCTTCTGTCCTCTCTCTCATTCACACACATATATTCTGTCTTAGTCCTGTTGACCTTCATTCCTCTCCTCTCTAGAGCATATCTCCACCTCTCCAGGGTCTCCTCAACCTGTTTCCTACTCTTACTACAAATCACAATGTCATCCGCAAACATCATAGTCCACGATGATTCCTGTCTGATCTAATTTGTCAACTTGTCCATCAGCATTGCAAATAAGAAAGGGCTCAGAGCTGATCCTTGATGTAATCCCACCTTCACCTTGAACGCATCTGTCACTCCTATCACAGACCTCACCATTGTCACACTACCCTCATACATATCTTGTACCACTCTTACATACTTCTCTGCCACTCCTGACTTCCTCATACAACACCACAACTCTTCTCTAGGCACCCTGTCATATGCTTTGTCTTAGTCCACAAAGACACAATGCAACTCCTTCTGACCTTCTCTATACTTCTCCATCAACACCCTCAGAACAAACATTGCATCTGTATTGCTCTTTCCTGGCAGGAAACCATACTGCTGCTAACTAATCATCACCTCCCTTCTTAACCTAGCTTCCACTACTGTTTCCCATAACTTCATGCTGTGACTGATCTTTTTTGTCCTTCTGTAGTTACTACAACTCTGCAAATCACTCTTATTCTTGAAAACTGGTACCAAAACACTTTTTCTCCACTCTTCAGGCATCTTCTCACATTCCAAGATTTCATTAAACAATCTGGTTAAAAATTCCACTGCCATTTCTCCTAAACAACTCCAAGCTTCCACAGGTATGTCATCTAGACCAACAGCCTTTCCATTCATAGCTATCCTAACTTCCTCCTTGCTAATCTGCTGCACTTCCTGGTTCACTATTCCTATATCATCCATCCTTCTCTCTCTCTCTCTCTCTCTCTCTCTCTCTCTCTCATTCTTGTCATTCATCGGCCCCTCAAAGTACTTTTTCCATATGTTCAACATACTCTCCTCGCTTGTTAGCATGTTTCCCTCATTATCCTTTATCACCCTAACCTGCTGCACATCTCTCCCAGCTCAGACCCTCTATCTAGCCAATTGGTACAGGTCATTTTCTCCCTCTTTAGTGTCCAACCTTTCACACAACTCACCATGCACCTTATCCTTGGCCTTCATAACATCTGTCTTCACCATATGCCTCATCTCTTCATACTCCTGTCTACTTTCTTCATCTGTCTGACAATCCCACTTCTTCTATGTCAGTCTCTTTCTCTGTATACTCTCCTGTACTTCCTCATTCCACCACCAGGTCTACATACAGATATATATATATATATATATATATATATAGAGAGAGAGAGAGAGAGAGAGAAAGAGATACAGACATATATATATATATATATATCTATATATATATATATCTATATTTATTTATTTATTTATTTTTATTTATTTTACATTTGTTAACCGGGATAGTCCAAATGGACGTGTGTCCATTTACAGTGGAGGCCCGGGGAGAAATGCTCCAAATTCTTATACAGAAGTAGATAAATGTACATTATAGGTAAAACCCTACATTATTTAAGATTAATAATAAACATATTTATGTACACCTTATTTTGCAGTACAGCTCAACAACCACTTACATTTAAAATACACATATTTTTACATATATATATATATATATATATATATATATATATATATATATAAATATACACATATAGATATAGATATCTGTGTATATAGAGGGAGATTACGGTAAGGATTCAGAAACATTTGCCATATTGAAGTAAGCGACTGTGCATTTCTGCTCATTGTACGCAAAGTATGTGCAATTCAGAGATGCACTGACCACAAGTGATGGAAACTGAGCAGCATAGCTGTTTGAAGAATATGCTAATGGCAGTGTAATGAGACAGTAATAAGAAGCAGTATTAAAATAAGGGGCTCCATGTATGTAAATGAGACATAGAAAGATGCCAGAGTGATACAAAAATATATTAAGACCACAATGTGATTCACTATCACCAATGTCAATCACCATAATGAAAACTCACTGAACATGTTGGGTAATTGCAGAAGTTCATTAGAAGTTGCTATAGGTTTAGTGAATATGTATATGCAACAGGCTGTTATTGCTGCTAATAACCACAGTTGTGCAAGTAGTTGCCCTCCGAGGCACCATGTCATCTGATCACACTTGTTATTTCCTGCCCTTCACAACACAAATGTTAATGCCAATGCAGTGTGAATAAGGATACTGTACAGGAGCTGATGAACATGGGTTGGCCTTATCAGCAGGCTTATGGGAGTTGTGGAATACATATCTACTGAATATTATCCCACTGAATGGTAAGATAAGTTTGGCAGCATGTATACCAGGTACAGGGACATTTTAGTGGCCAACAGAGATACGGTGGTGGTATCCCAGGCACCTGTCTTGAGAAGACTTCATCAGTCTCTTGATGTCATGCTGCAGCATGTGGGTGGACATATATCATTCGCACATACCACAGAAGAGAGAGCAAACACCAAGTGGGACTTCCTTGATATAACACATTTTCCTTAGGTGCTAGGAGCCATGGATTGCACCCACACTAAAATAAAGGTCCTACATAGTATGTGAACTTTGGTTTATTATGCAGAGGGAACAATGTATCTGCAAGTTAGGTAGTTAACTGACTCCCACATATGTTACATGTGTGACCTTTATCAATGTTTTGGGGACCGTGACTTTCTCTACTGGCATTTTATGCTGGCAATGCTGGACACTCCCTGGTTGATGACAATAATCAGAACTCCACAGATTGTGACAGACAATGAATACAGCTATGCTCCATCATGAAAGTAGGTTTTTGTGGAGCATCTGTCTGGGCTGCTGAAGGTATGTTTTTGCTCTCTATATTTATCTGGCGGTACCCTGCAGTATTACTGTGGTACCTGTGCCAAGATATTCTCAGTGTGTGCAATGCTACACAACATGGTATTGAAAAAGCAACTATAGCAGGGAGGCTGCATGCAAAAGGAATAACTCCCACCCCACCAGGTATCAGAGGGAGGGATAGATATGTTGGGGAGAGAATCCAGCAGCAGATGATTGCAGTATGCCATGCTATTGTTAAGAGGCAGCAAATGGCACATAGCTTTGATCTATACTCTACAATAAAAGGGAGAGAAAGCAAACCTTCAATCATATTGTGCTTATCCATGCATAGGCTGGCCACATTATGCTTCAGGTGTAGACCACACAAGTAACAAAGTTCAAAGGGCAGGCAACAGTCATCATTTGCATAAGTTTCCATTGTCTTTCACAGGGAAATGTGTGAGTGTTGTGCAAACTGAAAATTTATGAGTGTACTCTATGTATATGGGGCTTGGAGGGGAATACTCTGAAACATTATAAGGGACTAGTGTTAATGTCAGTCTGTGTGCGAGCCTCTGGGGCTGTAGTGCTGTGTGTATGTGTAAGATGGGGGAGTCTCAGCACTATGTGCTGCACTGTGACTTGATCTAATGAACAATGCATGAAAGATGAGAGGGCACCTTGTGAAAACCCCACTCATGAGAGGTACACCTTCATGAGTGTTATGAGTATTAATATTGTAATGATTAGATGTAACTGCACTGCATGATGTGAACAATGTCCACTACTAGATGTTCCAGTAGTGAAAGTACCACAACCTTGAGAATGCCCTCTCCTGACCGCATGCACTTCCACACTTAGTGCTGCTAAGAAAATTGTCACACTGTTTGACTTGACTTTGGCCTACAACAGCCATAATTACTGCCCTCGATATAGCAGAGGTGGAACAGCTGCGTGAGCAGTACCTGACTTATCACATGGCAGTAGGTGAGGACCTACCATGCACCAGTACATGTTCAACCCCGTCTAAAATGTCACATATATGGGACATGCACTCCTATAGGCTATTCTGTACATGCTGCAGTATGCGTATCGTATCTGCAAAGGATGATGGTGCTACTATTCTGTGTCTGTGCACATATACTAGTTGTCACCCATTGAGACAACTAGTTCTGGGAGAGGGCTATACACTTATCATCTACATTCCCTAGTATACACTTATATGTACTTATGCCCATTCTCATGGTTAACATACTGCCCTGACTGCATGTATCCACACCAACCTGTCCTTTACATGTGATGTAAGTTTCTTGGGTGATGCCACAGGCAAAGAGACTGTGTCCATGGTATGAGTTGGGAATTCGTTCTGTTTGCTGCCTATGTCCAACAATGACATTGCACTCTATGACCATTCCAGTTCACTTCCATCATTGCAAAGCTGACCTCTTTCCTGCATTAGCCAGTGGTAGTTCCATGGTGGTTGAGCTGAGCAAAGCATAACCTATGAAAACTCCAAAGTATAAAAACAAATATAATTGTAACCCAACACCAGTGTTTCATACCACGTGTATAATGAATACACAAGGAAAACAGTGGTTATAATGGGTAGTATAACTTTACCTTGTGCAGGTGCCCTTGTCACTTGTATCATAATGTATGCTAATGCTGGGGAAGCACACTATATCAGTGCCTTGTTCAGTACTAAATTTATCAAACCAATCATTCATGTCTTAATAGAGACAGTGCACTACACACCTGAGATACCTCCTCCAACTGATATTTGAGGGTTACACAGTAATTCAGTTCCAATATTTAATACAACCAACATGGGAACATGGTGAGTCTGGTCCCTCATGCAGAGATATCAGAAAGTCCTCCATCTACATAAATGGTGGTTCGACTAATGGCCCACAACCCATTGACCTATTTTCCTGTGGAAGGCAGATAGCTTAACATTTGAGGTCATGATTAATGTCAATAGTGTAATATGTAGAATTTAAGAAGTGTTTTTTTTTTTTTTTTTGCTTTTTTAAGTAAATATAATTGTCTGTTCCATATTATATTGTGATTTTTTGCAAAGTTTACTTACTGTTACAACTGAGCAATGTGTGGGCTTTTGCAGTAATATTTCACTTTCACTGTTAAAGTTGTATAATTTAAATGGTTTGTGAGATTTCAGTATGCTGTAATAACTTCACACTGTGTACCTATAACTGCATCTCTTTCCCCACTCCTGTAGTAATGTCATGGTAGAGGGTGTGGCCAGTGCCATACTGGCAACACCCCCATGTCCTGCTTTGGCCCACTTAAAAGGTGGCCACCCTATACCCTTAGTATGCAACTTACATATGTTTAACATGCCACTGAGTCATCAATGTGCCATGCACCTACTATAACCTGCTTTAATGCAAAGCGTGGCACCAGTGCAGTCAAGAACTGATGACATACACAGAGGAACAACAGCAGCACACCTTATCTCTGCCACTATACTTTATAACACAACTAATATCATTAGAACATGTTAGAGAGGAGCCCCTGAGTTCTGGGGCCACAGTGGTTAGCTGTATGCCATATATAGATCCTCAACTGGTCCCATATACATGTAAATTCATGGATTTAATAATCAGAAGTAAGCTCAAGGCAGCCAACCAGTTCTCCATATATGATATACATAATTACATAGCACAATCCGGTTTGTACCATGCATTACTGATTAAGGAGTGATATTTATTATGAATCATGCTGCTATACTAGTTTCAACATAGAATAGTACACATCTGTGTCAGGGATTGGTGACGATTTGTACTGCACTGCATTTCTACATGAATCCTACTCAGAGATGATATTTAAAGTGAATGCAAACAAGTATGAAAGACATTGAGTGATGAAAGTAAATATGTTTTAAAATTTGAACATTTCACAAGGCAACAGATTACATAAACAAGACAATAAACCACAATCTGTACAATGTCAAGAAAATAGAAAACGACCGATATATAAAAGAGGATAGAAAGTGAGTAAAATAAGGTCAGTGGACAGCATATATATGAAAGCATATCAGGATTAAGATATTCATTATATATTTAGAAATATTCATAATGTACAAGACTGATACATGCATAACAATGAAAGACAAATATTTGACTGCCAGGACTAATAAAAAAGAAGACATGGAGAAGAAATATAAGGCCACGTGCCCAAAAGTTTCTGAATTATGTGCATGATGATTCACCATAGTTACACTGATTGTATTGCACTGTTGATTCCAAAATAATTGTTTTCTAGTGTAAATATAAATGAAATATACACACAAATAACATCTGCTTAAAAAACTGTACAATTCTGCAAATGTTTCTTATTTAAACTGAATGTATAAATTGGCAAACAACTCCATTGTGTTTATTTCAGTCAAATGGAATAACATATTTTACAATAATGTGAAGAAAAATATGCATTCCATTCTATAATATATGTCTCTCACTGTGTGTGTGTGTGTGTGTGTGTGTGTGTGTGTGTGTGTGTGTGTGTGTGTGTGTGTGTATGTCTATCTGTCTATCTAGCTAGCTAGCTAGCTAGCTATCTCTATACTTTAAGCCTAATTAAGCTTAACTCAAGTTTACCAAAGTATTGCTGACGTGTCAATACCTGAATGAAATTTATGGTCATGATATAGTCTTGTACACATCAAATAGTCAAAGGCTGTCCTGTCCCTGTCCATTGGGGACATAGGTGCCAAACTAAGGATACATTTGCAATTTCCTACCCATTGATCCAAGTTACATTTGAATAAGGTTAAAGACGAGCTTTGCTTAAAATAGATGGGAAGCTTTTTCTAGATAAGGGGCAATCTTTGAGACACACATACCTGTCCATCCAACATCTCCTGTTAATGTCACTGATGAGGTATAAATCTTTGGAGCAGGTATGTTTGATGCTATTTGTTAGGGTCTATATCAGGAGATCGAAGTTTCAAAACTTCGAATCTGATATGGTGAACACCATATGATCAAAGTCTTGAAACTTCAAATCTTTTAACAGAGATCTCTGTACACCATGGAAAGGGAATATGTCCTTTTTCTGCACTGTAGTGTGATCTCGGAGTTGGTATATTTAAGTAGTGGGGGAGTGGGGGTTGCAGGGGCTTAGAGCATTTAAATGGTTTGTTTTTGTAGGTTTGTGTTTTATTACATTTTCAATGTTTCAAAACTTCAATTATATGGTGTCAAACATATCAGATTCAAAGTTTTGAAACTTTGATCATATAATATAGACCCTATTTGTTATGCAGATGTGTAACAAATCCATCAGTCTGGGATCTGAGCATGCCTTGTATGCTAGGTATGGATCGCAATGCAGCACTCTGTAGGAGTCCGAGTACAGGAATGGAGCTACAAGATGGTCCACATAAGACTTAATGTATACGCCCTGTATTCCTTTTGTGAGGAACCTCTGTGGTCTGTCAAGCTCCTTCAAGTGTCTGGACAGGTACATGCCAATTAAGTATCCAAGGTATGGAAAGAAATTGACCTTGAATGTGAAGCTTGAGAGGAAAATCTTTGTAAACATGTCAAGAGCACATAATACATAGTTAAGATTGGAGACTTAATAATAATTCTTTGTAATGCATGGAGCTTTATCTGCTCCAGTACTACTAGTTACAGATAAAAAGAGAAAGTGTCAGAGTGTGAAGTGTTGTATCAGCTTGTAAATCAGGAAAGCACTTAATGGGCATTGTCTGAAAGACAGCAGCATACCTCTTTGCTTATAAATTCTTGGGCAACAAAGAAAGGCTCAAAATCAGGGATAGTTTTTAAATATTGATGTAATTCACTTAAAAATGTAATTGTTCAGCAGTCCGTGCTTTCTTATATCTATCTATCTATATATATCTATATATATATATATATATATATATATATATATATATATTCATTTCATTGACAAACTTTCTAGGTGGCAAAACTGTTGTGCGACTGTGTTGTTATATATAGTTGGGGTATATATATATATATATATATATATATATATATATATATATATTCCACACACACACACACACACACACACACACACACACACACACACACATGCATATATGTCTGTGAGTTCAATGGTAAACCAACCTGGTGGTCCACATGCATAAAAACAACAGAATAAAAGAAAAAAAATCTTCTTAATATACAACAAAATTAAAGACCCACAAATCAAAGTCAACATCTAAAATTTATCAAAGGCACTGAAAAATATCATCAAGAAAAGAAGTGTACCCCATGAACTTAGACTAGCATCATAAGCTAAGGGTATTTACAAATTCTTATTTACTCACATCAAGAAACTAAGTCATAATACCCAACATTGCTGTGGACTTATTCAAAATGATAAGACCTTCTTTGATCCAGCAGATATTGCAATATATTAGCTAATAAATTCAGTACCAATTTCATCCCTGAGCCAACAATACAAAATCCACATATTATATAGGATCTCAGACCTCCTATCATTGTAAGCTAGCAATTGCTAAAGATACTTTCAAAAAATAAAATCCATCTTCCATGGGACCTGATAACATACCCGGCTGCCTGCTGAGCAGCACTAAACATGTGCTGGTAGATCCAGTCCTGCAGCTAAGTCCCTGAGTTATGGCACAGAGCAGTTGTGATGCCACTTCACATTCACAAGGGATAGGGCCCCTCCATGGACCCTGGAAACTACAGATCCGTTAACATAATGAATCTTATTTCCAAGGTCATTGAACTGGACATGACTGGCCTAGTAAATATAATATTTAAAATCTTATAAGACTTGGCAGATCCTGTCTTATGAATCTGGTAAACCTATTTGACAAAGTAACACAAACTGTGGGCAGCAGTCATGCTTTTCATATAGCATATCTCTACCTCTCCAAAGCATTTCACACCATACCAAATGCTGACATAATTAACAAGCTCAGTGTGTTCAAAATCAATCCCTACATAGTTATTTGGATAGCAAATTGGCTGCGGGATAGAACCCACACAGGGAGGATTGTAGGTGCATCCTCAAAGAATATGAAGGTAAGCAGTTGAGTCATGTAGGGATATGTACTATGACCACTACTGTTTGGCATATATTTCCCTGATCTCCAAATCAAAAATAGAGATCTCTGGTTAACCAGTTTTACATTATTGTAAATAGGTGTCACTGTTAAATCCCCTTCTGACATGTAGAAACTACAACTTAAAATTAAATATGTTGATAAATGATGCACATAAAATGAGCTAAAACTAAACAGTAAAAAGTGCAGTTTTGTTGCATTTGGTAAACTACCCTTCATCCCAGGTTACAACATAGATAACACTCCAATCCAAAATTAACATGTTTGTAAGAGACCTTGGAACATGGGTAAATAATTCTCTCTTTTGATCATCATGTTGTATCACAAATTAGGAATTCATTCTGTTTGGTTCATCTGATCCCAAAGCTATAGTTTCCATGTGTCAGAAGGGGATTTAAGAGTTGCAGCTATTTACAATAATGTAAAAACTATTAACCAGAGACTCCTATTTTTGATTTGGAGATCATGGAAGTATATGCCAAATAGTAGTGGTCGTAGATCTAAAGAAGACCTCACCCACCTATATTATGAACTTATCAGGCCTATCATAGACCACAAAGCCCCTTTTGGGATGTATCTTACTCAACATAGTAGGCAGTTAGAGAGACCCCCCTTAGGTTCATAAAAAAAAGAAAGAAAAAGATTACAGGCCTAAAAGACCTGAGTTAACAGTGGAGGCTAGATGTTTTGCAATATATTCATAGGTGTCTAGATAAGTACTAGGCTAGCTGCTCTTGTGGGCCATTTTAAGCCTAACAAGTTTCCTCTTTTTGTGCTTGAAATAACCTATCCCATTTGGTTATAGATTGACCATACCCATCCCATGGTTACTAATTTTATATTACCCCTAATGACAACAACTGAGATCATACCACAGATAATTTGAGGGGAGCTATGCATGGGTTAAAGAATTTAGGAGCTACATCTGTCCATTAGTAGTAAAGAGGGGCAGTTTTTGGGTAAATTTTCTGTTTCCCATCTGTATATCTAAGTTGTACTTGAAAATGGACAGGGATAAACTTTGTTTTATGTGGATGCGAAGTCTGTTCCATTGCATCAGTATTGTCTGTAAAATGCACCTGTCACTCCAAACTATTCTGTTGTTGCTGTCAAAGAGGTTTATATCCCTAGATTGAGTATTTCTGACATAATTTAACTTACTGATGTGCAGTTAATCTATCAGTAATGGGTCAGAGGGTGCCCTGAATGCCAGACACAGGTCACCTTTTAGCAGTTTGTAGGATACCGAGTATATTGATAGGCCTTTGAGTCAGACCATCTAGGAGATGTTTTTTAAGTCTTGTATCCTGTTAGTAAGGTATCTCTGTGGGCATTCCAGTTGTTGCATGCATCTGGACAGATATATGTCAAGGGGGTATCATATTTAATGATTGGCCTAATGAGGGCTGGGTAAAGGAGGATGATGACATCCTGAGATCTAAACACAATCCCGTTGTTTATAAGCTGTGCAATGTAGGACTTTCTTACACAATAAATACCTGTTGGTGAAAAGTTAGGTCACTGTCCACAGAAGTTCCTAAATCCTGAACCGTTGGGTCAACTCTTATGGGCGTATTGTCAATGTGGTAGTTCCTTGTGGTAGATGACTTTCCAAAGGATACAATAATGCATTTTTTGACATTTAGTTTCAGACCATGATTTTGACACCAATTATTTATAAGTCATTTGGGGTTCAATGGCTGCTTTTAGCTTGCAGTCATCTGCAAACCTAGTCAGCCAGAGCCCTTTGGTATTTGCTTTAACTTTAGAAAAGTATATGCCAAACAGGACAGATCCCAGCACAGAACTCTGGGAGACTCCATTTATGATACATCTCTTTGTCAGGGTAACGTCCCCTGTTTTGATTGTCTGCATCCTATCTATGAGACAGTTGGCAATTGAGTGGGTGACATAGGAGCTTATTCCCAATTTATTAAGCTTTTCTACTATGCCTGAGTGGAGAACTGTGTCAAAAGCATTGGCCAGGTCAAGGTATGCAGTGTGTACCATTTTGCCTTCATCCATTGCTCTGGTGACCTTTTAAAAAATGTCACTGTATTCACTCTCCTATAGATGTATTAGGAATGATATGTGTCTTGCTTTTGGGCCATTAGGGATCTGGTAGTTCAAGACCTCTAACATCCCCACAAATAAAAAAGTCCAGTGAACAATATGACCAGAGATTTGAACCTACTTCATCAAATAAACAAATCATGATAGAGAGACAGATTCATCACACAGTGACTACTCCTTCTCTGGAAGAAACCTCTACCCAGATCAAGCAATATGGCACATTATTAGTTAGACGATTTGATGAGTATACACAAATTCACACCCCCCTGCCATGACCAGCCTATTGCTCCTTCAAAAGGAGAGGTAAGGTCTAAGGCAGGTATTGGCAAGACATAAATGGTGATATGGCCCATTGGTCTTATGTTTTCTATGATTTCTGGGATTTCCTGTCAACCGTTGTCAAAAGAGAGGGGAACTTTCAACCCAGGTTCCTAGGTCCTTGACAAAGTTGATTTTTTGTAGTAGTGTGTTGTCTGTACAGTATAAAGAGGCATTGTCTACCTACATTTTGTAGGATTCAGTCTGAGCTGATTTTTAGTACACCCAGAGTTTACTAAAGAGACTACAATTCTGGAGGGTGTGAGTCTTAGAGTGTCTAAATACCAGGCCCCAGTTTACAGTAGTAAGGAAACTTTGTTAGCCAGAGGTCTTAGATCTCTGCTTGGAAATCTGAGAAGTGAAGGCCAATGAGGAGAGGTCCAGTACTGAGTCTTGATGAGCCTCCATGTACATTTCCCACTGTCATACTTTCTGATAAAGCACTTGCAGTTCACACTGTGTGGCTTCTGTCTTTCACTCAGTTTGCTCTCCATCTTGCGATGGGACAATTTTAATGCATTTAGTTTTTGCTTGATGCCAGCATGGGGAAGGACGCTGAAGGTCTAGGGTAGGGCAAGATACATTGTGTAGACTGCATGACTGCTGTCTACATCAAATTCTTTCAAAGAAGATTACCAGATTCAGTAGACAGGATCTACCATTCACAAAGCCAAACTGGGCATCAAGTCTAATAAGATTCTTGATATCATAATTAATGCAAAACAAACAAAATATGACCAAGACTAAGGTGAACCACTCCTGGAGAACAAAAACAATCCAAACAACAAAAAAAAATCCAGAGCTGGAAATGCTGGCAGATTTCAGTGGTTTATGCATAGAACACAGTAAAAGATCACAACGCTTTCAGGCACGATCCCTTCTTCAGTGTGTAAGTAACTAACTGTTCAAACATAGCTCAATTAATACCATTCAAACTAAAACCCATGTGACACAGCTGTAATCCACATACAAAATCAGTTAATTATTGAAATGCAGTAATAAAACCTTAAAGCTCTAAAAGGAACATATGCACAGCGTGATATAAAATAATACACATAAAATATATAATTTATCTAATTAATTAAAATTTGTTGTTTGTACAGATACATTTGTCTGCTTCTTAATATCAGTTTAAGACTAAAAGCTGCATTTATACCAGGTTTTTCATCTGCTTGCAGTCTTAAAATCCACTCATATTCACATACCTCTAATGTATTATTTAAGTCATTACTCCCTTTAGTTCTATACACATCAACCACCATAAAGTAGAATTCATGGTCTATCCCATTCTTATCCATGTGTTTGCAAGTGCGTTAGTGTTAACTTTTCTACATATCTCAGATTTATGTTCCACAATGTGATCCTTGAGCCTCCATGTACATTTCCCAATATAGAATGCATTATACTTTTTATATGTAGCCAAGTAAACAATATTTGAAATGTTGCACATGGCATAGTGTCTAAATATGTATTTTCTCTTAGTTATTGGATATGTATATCCATTATTTTTTTTCTAAATCCTTGCAAAACACACATTCACATAGTTATAACAAGGAAAAGTACCTAACTTTAAACCCTGTTTAGGTGTAAGAATCATCATGTCTTTATAACAAAGATTAGAGCATTCCTTGTAAGCAAAGTTAGGTCTATTCCCTTATAAGTCGTTTAATCTCTGACATCATTTCTAAAATACCCCAGTTCTTTGTTATAATTTCCTTTACCCGATTAGTCTTTTTGTTATACTTAGTTACATATTATACCTGTCCCTGTCCAATCTCTTGAACAAGATTTTGTATTTTTCTCTGTATAATATGGTCTACCTTATCCTTCCTTTCATTAATAACTTCAGATTTCAGTCAAGCAAGTAGAGCATCCTCAAAGTTAAATTCAACTATAATATTGTTCGTTTGTTCAATGCACCTCATCTCATCTGCATTAAGTCCAAAGGCTCTCATCAGTTGGCATTTGGCTATTCCTTAAAAGTATGAGCAGCGTGCATGCTATTTTCATGCATATATATGTTAGCATGTGTCTCTTTTTTATAATTTGAAGTCATAATATCATTATCATTTATGTCCAGTCTAATATCCAAATAGTTAATCCCATTAGTTGAATATTCTGATGTAAACTTTAAAAAAGTATTTGTATTATTCATATAAACAACAAATTGTAGTAAATGTTGATGTTCACCTTTCCGTATCATAAAGACATCATCACCGAAACATTTGTAGAAAAGTACTCCATGTATCTAATAAAATTCTTGATATCATATTTATTGAGGCCAGTGAAAACATATTCCATGCCTTTGCAGATAAGGCTTATAAGACTGATAGGTCTGTAATTACCTGCGTCTGCTGTAAGTCAAACATTATAGAGGAGTATCACCACTGCAGTGTGCCGCTCATCTGGGGCAAAACCAGTAGGTAGACTTAGTTTGTATAGATTAACGAGTGGATCTGGAGGGGCATGTTATATACTTAAGCGATAACCCATGCCTGGGTGTGGGTGCTGGATTTACCCACTGTTGGTGTGGTTTGGTCACGAGGGCGACGCCCGAGTGACAAAACAAAGACAACCATGGGTAAATCCAGCATTACCCACACCCAGAAGTGGGTTTTTGCTATTATACACAATGACATTATTTAAGAAAAAAATACTTACTTTTCTTAAATAATGGCATTGTATAATGACTCTGTGCTGCCGTTCTGCAGCTGTCAGGTATCCTGGGGCAGTTCTTATGTACTGCGCATGCATAAGAGGCATATTCCCACACTTACGCAATACATCAGTGCTGTGTAGAGGTAGCAACGGAGAAATGAATATTTCCGTTGCCTTTTTTTATTTAAAGATGCCTTGCTATGTTATAGGAGTTAACCTCATATAACATAGCAAGATATCTTTTAAAAAAAGCAACAGAGATCTTCCGTTCTCAGGAGAAAGGAAGATCTCTGTTGCATTTTTTTAAGATATATCACTATGTTATATGAGTTCTTCAACTCATATAACAGCAAGATATCTTTTAAAAAAGCAAACGAGTTCTTCCTTTCTTCATTGCTAAAAAATGGATATACTAACGGAAAAAGTCAGGGCAACAAGACCTTTCTATGTTAGTATAGTCTCGAATTTATAATGGGCACGCTGGTTGGGCTGGCCAATCAGCATGCTTGTTTTTGCATATTTACAGCCGGTCATTGTATAATATTAATTAAGAACCTAGCATATTTATTTTATTTTTAATTTCTTAACTGGGGTAGAGCACTGATCCCATTGGACCTAGGGTAACATCAATAGATGCATGACATTATATACAGAGTGAATGACAAAATGCAATATATGTATGTGTGTACACACACAAACACACACACACACACACACACACACACACACACACACACACACACACACACACACACACACACACACATATATATATATATATATATATATATATATATATATATATATATATATATATCTAAAGTGAATATCACAGTTGGCTTGCAGGTGTAAAGGCAATAGATAAATGACATTATATACAAAGTGACTGATAAAACATAATATATGCATGCATTATACACAGAGTACAAATCAGAGATGGCATACTGAAAGACTCACAGCAAAAAAAATGGTGTGAGCAGAAAGTATGTAGAGAGAAGAAGGGTAAGAAGAGGTTGAGTTATATGAGAGATAGTTGTATTTTCATAGTGTCTTGAAATGTGTTTTTATTTCTGATGGAAAATATAAGGTCACATACAGAAAATATTTTGGATCTTGGATATCACTTTCAATAAATAACCTTGAGATATAATTAGGAGAAAAAGGGATGCATATATTTCAAGACTTTGCATAGAAGACTTGGTGAAATTGCAAATGAATTTCTGTGCAAGGAAGTTGACAATATCTATTTGATAAGAATAGGGGGTGTAATTTTGAATAAGTACAGAGCAATGTAGGGTATTTTTCTTATTTTTTAACAAAGATAAAAGGGATTTATAACTGTCTTTAGCTTCTGAGGGTAGCCTACATTCATGGGCTTCTTTAGTGTATGTGAAAATGTTTTCCAGTGTTTGTGTATTGATTTTGATATTTTTCTTGCAAAGAGGTGTTCTGTCTATACTATAAAACTTAAAAGAGTTTCTTTCTTTTGTTATAGAGGTCATTTATAGCAGTGTATCACCAGAATGGTTTAATTTTGCATTTCCCATGATATTTGTTTCTGGCAGGGACTGCTAGCTCAATGCATTTTTTTCTAAAAGGATGTCAAATTCCTTAGTGACACTTGCTGTTGTAACATGGTCAGGGGTGGTGCACCCTTAAATGAGTGTTGATATTTCACCATAGACTAGGCTGAGGATTGCACATTTTAGCCCCTAAATTCAGTGGGCTTTGCTGTAGGGGGCTTCTCTGAGTTTAAAGGAGAAGGTCTCAAATTTCTGGTCAGACTTCAGTGAAGAAGGAAATACCAGAAAAGTAGAGCAGGAAGCAACCATATTTATAAGAAACAGGTGAAGAACATTGTATCCACTAATAGATTTATTTACTATCTACTCAAAGGAGTTTTTGTTTATAAAGTAAAGAAATTTTTGGACATATTCTACATTTGGTGTGTAGGTGTTTCCGTTTATTGGAGAGTAGCTAAAGTCATGCAAAATAGCAGTTTTTATCATGGGAAGGTGATTTAAAACACTGGGCAATCTTGCATGGTCATCAGGGACAGGGAAGGTGTTCTGTTAACAAGTTATTAAAGCAATAACCGACAACGTGGTGTGATATATTGAAGAATTACCCATGGTTGGTGTGGTTTAATCACAAGGGCAAAGCCTGAGTGATTAAACAAAGGTAACCGTGGGTAAATCTTCAATATACCACAACCACAGAGTTGGTTATTGCTATTATACAATGACATTATTTAAGGGAAAAAAAAAACGTACTTTTCTTAAATAATGTCTTTGTATAATGGCGGATTACTGTTCTTCCACTGGTTGTGGTATACTGCTTCTTCATTTTGATGTACTGCACATGCATATGGGACTTGCATTCTCACGCATACTCAGTACATCAATGCTTTGAAATAGAAGCAATGGAGAAAAGAAAGCCTCCGCTGCTCCGTTTTCTCTTCTTTTTTTTTATTGTAAAAAAAAGGTTTTGGGGCACTTTATACCAGCGGAAAAAAGTCTGGGCGACAGGAAATTTTTCCATTGGTATATTATGGGATTTACACCGGGCACACTGGCTGGGCTGGGCCAATCAGCGTGCACATTTCTGAATAGTAATAAGGAGTCACTGTATAATAGCTAATAATTAATCATATTTAGAGGGATCTGTAGTTCAGTAAATTCAATTGCGAGCACTTTATTAAGCTAATTAAGAGGTGTTACTTTGTTAATATATAAAATGACTGGATGGTGTAGATTTATTCCCTTGAAGGTATTGGCCGAGGTACCAGGAAGCACCAGTAAATAGTTTATTCAACAGTCTATACTGCCTTGGCACTGTTGTGTTTTTTTGTTTTATTCTTAGCATGAGTATTTTATTTGTTCAATGTCATTGGAAGGAGCCTCTGCAGTTACTGGCATGTTTGGCACACAACCTGAGCAAGATAGATTTACCTTTGCTGATTTATGGAGGGAGTGAGAAAATAAATTTTCCTTGAATGATTCTTGGTCCCTGCATAACGAGAGCTCTTCTACAGCTAGGTATGAACAACTGGAGTGGTTATTTGTTAAAGTGGTTATGCTCTTTTATGATATCAGACTACTGGAGAAGTATGTGTGTCTGAATATCACTCCTAGGGGCTTGAGAGTTACCTGCTTTTGAGTTTTTGGATGAAGAAGGAGATTTATTGGAAGAAAGGAAGAATGCACCATGACAATGTACTCTTGGATGGCTAAAGGTACTGATCAAGAGAAATTTAAGGTCACATGGTAAAGCGCAAAACAGCATTTTACAGTTGCAAGAGTCTCTCATTAAGGAAACATCAGAAAATGTGTTTTTCAACAGATTGAGAGCGACTAAGGCGCATGTTGGGAAAGCAGAGTTGGATATAGTGGAAATTAAAAAGAAAAAGTTGGATCGAGATGTTAATGATTTTAAGTGCGACCTTATATTCTCTTGGCAAAGTAAACCTGGAAAAGGTAGAGTTAATTCAAGGTTAATGGAAGGAAGATCACGAGAATTGCAAGACTCTTTGGTTTTTCTACAGAGAATGTTTCTAGTGGCAAAAAGAGTGTTTCATTTAAAAACCTGAATGCAGATGCTGGCCAAACAGATGGGTACGGAGAACAACATTCAAGTCCTCACTACACCAAAGGATGACAGCCGAGAATCCACGGCAAAGGAAAGAAGAATTAAGCTCCATTTTTAGGAGCTTGAACAATTTTGGACATTCAGAAGTTTCTGTTTGTAGGTATCTGGGAAATAATTTGCAAAAATACAATTATGGACAATAATAGCAGTTTAAACATCATTAGTTTATCTAACCTGGTTATCAATAAAGGCATTAGAAGTTTGCTGCTCAAGGGGGTGACATTCATCCCTACATGTTTTCCCACTTTAGTGGACCTTCTCTTAGAGGTTAAATGTTTTTGTAGAAAGTTACATTTACAACTGTTTTTTATAACAAGAAATTAAATAGTGTTGATAAACAACCTGAAAGCAGTAATTCCCTCATGGACATTTCACTACATGAAAATTATTTATTTGATGTTCATTGGTATGATAATGATGGAAATGGTGTTGTTAATGATGAATGCTTCATAACAAGTTATGGGAAATTATTTGTACCTCGTGTGCCACATGTTAGTACTTTTTTTCCTCCCAGGACCTCTGTGGTAATCAACACCTTTGAAAGGGCATTATGTAAACAAGTTAAATTGGAATATCTGAAGTTTACTGAGCAAGCTAAATCATACAATTTTAGTAAACAAGAGTGGGCAATATTCAATAGGTTGCAAAAAGTCAGTAAGGATTATGTATTCACCAAGGCTGATAAGGGAAGTAACTGGGTTATTATGACTAGAGTTGGTTATATCAAAATGGTGAGGGATTTATTACTGGATGGCAACACTTTTCAAAAATTAGGTGGCAATCCTCTGGCAAAGTATAATTCTGCTTTGCTCAAATTGTTAGAGCATGGGGAATGCTTGGGTTTTCTTTCTTCCTCTGATGTAAGGAAGCTGCATGTAAAATATCCCAAGGATGCTAGTTTTGTTGCTATACCCAAGGTCCATAAAAATTTGGAGGATTCCCCAGGTAGAACAATTATGTCAGTAACTGGGGTTTATTTGCAGAATGTGGGTATTTTTTGGATGGCCATTTAAAAACTTATTTGCATAGGATTCGTTCACACATTAAGAATACAAAGGAATTTTTAGATCTGGTTGGGGGTATGGAGTAGGAGAGTCATTTTTATTGAGCCTGCGTAGATGTTAGGGTATTATACCCAAGCATCAATATCAGATGGGGGTTAGGAGCAGTAGGAAAATGATGAGTGAAGGTCCTCGCATGACATTTTTGACCCAGCTACTTGATTTTTCCCTTACCCATAATTATTTTGTGTTCGAAAAGGAGATGTTTTTGTAGAAGGAGGGTAATGGGGGCTTCATATGCCCCTTTGCATGCTATCATTTTTATGTTTTTTTTTTTAATTTGTTTATTTATAACAATAGATTTTATTCTCAGCATGTTGTTACTTATAAGCATTACATAGATGATTTGACTTTTATTTGTAAGGGTAATATGGAAGAATTTGCAGAGTTTATGGAAGAACTGGACAAAAATTAATGTGGTTTAAAATTTACTTATACAACACATAGGGAAGTGATGCAGCTCTTTGACATTGAATTGTTTGTTGGAAGAAATGACCGCATACATTTAGGCCATTTTCCAAAGAAATGGCTATAAATAATTTTAATAATATTGTCAGGATCAGTACGGTTTAAATCATTTGAAGCTTGAAAAAGTGGGGAAAAAGATATTAAATAGAGTTTATTCCATGTATGTGTGTCTAGAGTTGCTGAGAGTTGATGAAAGGGAGGTGTTGTTGTATGAAATGGGTATATAGAATGTATGGACCACAATGATGAAGGGTGGGTAAATAGGAGAGTAGAAAGAGATAGTGAAGAAAACATTTTTTTTTATGGTACCTTTCCCTCAGCTTGTGGGTAAGAGAGAAGGTAGAAAAAGAAATTAGTTATTGATTTTTTTTTTTCAATCTTTTCATTTTTTTCATTTTTCAATTCAATTGGAATTTTGGTTTATAAGAAGATGTATGGTCATCGTTTCATATTTTGGATTTTTAGGAAGATTTTTGGTTTTAGGATTGTTAGAAGAAGACATCTGAATGGGGTAGGATCAATGGCAAAATTATTTTGCTGTTGATTGTTTTGTGTGTTTGTGTGGTGTGTCTGAATGTATATAGGATCAAAATGGCAAATGGTATAAGCAAAAACAATGTTGGTTTGTGCAATTAAAAATATTAGTTAAGCGGAGGATATGCCACATTAGAATTTAGTGTGTCCCAGCAAAGAGCAGTTTATGTTAATGGCATTTTAGTTAGGCCTTTCTCAGGTTCTTTAGCGCTGCTAGTCCTGTACAGCTGTACTTTTCATTGAAAATTCAGTTTCTGAATTATAACAAATCTTTTAATTTGCTTATTGTTATGATATTGAAGATGGAACTTGTTAGATTAAATAATTTACAAATATTTTGATATTTTATAATTAATTTAATTTTTTATTGTCAAATAAATTTAATTTTAAGATTGTATCAAATATAATTATATTTATTATGCATTATACATTGTTATAATTTTAGCATGTTATTTGGGGGATTGGGTGAAACACTATTAGTTTGAGTTTGTTTTGAAGCATTTTTATTTTGCTTTTTATTGCCGATTAATTTCAGTTATTAAAATTTTATATATTTATGACTGCTTCGTTAATGACTTTAAGGCTTTGAAGCTGGTGTTTGTGGCTTTATGCGTGGCACCATTAGTGTATTGGTACAAGGAAATTTTCATTTAAAGTTTTTTGTTTGGCTCCTATTTTTTTTGTTTTTTTTTTTGTTTTTTTCGATTTTTTTTGCTATATCAATATATTTTTTTTTTTTAGATTTCCTTAGCTCTAAAAACACTTGTCCTTGTATCAAAGTCAGTCAACTTTCCTAAAAGGTACTTGCCTTAAAATAGGTATAGCTTTTTGCCAGGTTTTTTATTTTTGTTTGCTGTAGGCCAGGCTTTTGCCCCTGGGCTTAGGTGGGAGCTTTACAAGGAGAAGGTCACAGAGTTTAAAGAGTTGGGTCAGAAGTTTCTGAAGAGAAGAAAAAGTAGAACAGGAAAGAAACTGAAGAACAGATAAGTAGCAAAGGAAAAGAACATTCACTTATCTAATTTATTTGAATTTATGGTATATAAAGTTTTGTTTATAAAGTAAAAAGTGAAATGTTTAGACATTATCTAACATAAGTGTGTGTAGGTGTTTCCGCTCATTGAAAGTGCTTAAAAAGTAGTAAAATAGTAGAGCTTTAATCATTTAAGACTATTTTCATGGTGGGCTCACTTCTCAGCGGTCATCAGGTACAAGTTGTTAGCTAATTTCTTGTATAATTAATAATTTTCTGTAATAAAGTAATTCAGGGGATCTGTAGTTCAGGTATTGCAGTTGATTGCGGGGAGGGCCTGATAAATATGGTGACTCTAAGACAGTTGCCATCAGGTTTGAAGACATGAAAATTGCAAAACTTACACATGAGAATTATTAAAAAAGTATTAGAAAAAATATTCTATAATATTTTTTTAAGTAATTGTTCAGACATGGATGTTTCCCAAATTCAGCAGTATATTTTTGTAAACTCCAGAAGTGCTTCAAGATTGTTGCTTTGAGCATTCAACTTTTGGCAAACAAGCTAATGGCTAATGAGATTGGGCTTATGGCTGACACGTCTATGGAATGGAACTCACTATCAGCTGGACTCTGTCTTGTACTTTACCTGCAAATGGGTTTGTGTACTGTAACTTTCAAATTTCAAAGCATTCAGCCATTGATTTCCTCAAATTCTCATCATTTCCGCTCAAACAACAATTAATTTTAAAGTGTAAAAAAAACTATAAAAAAACAATAAATTACTAAACTCTTCGGCAGGCTGGTATTATTCTAGGTCTAGCATTCTATCTTATTAGTCATTAAAATGCATATTATAAGTCACATCTAAAACGGTGAATATATTTGTCTGATTATTTTGTAAACAACTTAGAATAATATCAGCACCACACAAGTTAATAGCGTTATTGTCATCTGGTTTTTGTTCATTAAAAAAAGCTAAAATATGGTCCAAACTGTGTTTCGTGTTTTGTGTTTCTTGATATTTGAGATATCATGACATTATGGAAATTATATGATAAATATTATATTTAACTAATATACTAATATTTCTTTACCTGTACAAGACATAAGTCAAATATCAATGCAGTTGTATTTGCAGTTGTGCAATCTTTAAAATGAACTATTTTAATACTCTGTATGTATCAGGGTTTTGGAATTATTAATGCAAATATTAATGTATGAATAAATAACAACTAGAGGCATCAGCCACATGAAACTGAAACTGCAGAAGCGCCTGTATATATCACCATAATTATGACCTAATAAAGACAATAGGAGGGAACAAAGGCTTTATCCATTTAGTTTTTGAATGAAAGGAAAAGGCCATCCCAGGTGTGTAAGCTGGCTGTGTCATTGGAATATGAAAACACTCCACCAAATTTAGCTGGCGATAACAAATAGCCACTTAAAAAACAAAAATACTGAAAGTCTTCACAAGATAAGTTTATTAATAATAAGTTGAATGCTTAAAAAACATGTGATATATACATCAGCCAATAGAACAAAGACAACACATAACTTAAACATGCAAGAGTAAAAATAGTTAATATGATTGTAAAGCATGCACTAAGATGATCGTTTAAACCAGGAAGTTCAGTGACATTTAAACAAACTGCTAAACCAACTCTTTATATTCTAACAAATTTTTCTAGCAAGTACCACATTCTCCAAACTCCACTTTTTCTGACTCCGAAAATAAAAACTTTTTTTTAAATTAGCGCATAATATACTATGTTCAAAATGGGCATTGCCCATATTTTTCTTTTTAATGATGTAACAATGCTCTTAAATTCTTGTCCTAAGTCATCTCTAAGTTTTACTTAGAGAAAAACAGTCATAAGGGAAACATTTAGGGAAATGACCTATAGCCTTGGTATTGCAACTAAGATTACCTTGTCAAGGAATTGATCTAGAAAAACTCTAAACCAGTATATGGGTACTATCATAAACCTACATTGAAAACAGCTACCACACTGACACTTTTTGCTATAAGTGTTTTTTTGTTCTTGTTGTTTTGTTTTGTTTTAAATTCAAAAAATGTTGTTAATATTCAAGTTTTTAATGTAAATGGTTACTGATCTGTCACCAACTTTGCTGCAAAAATCAGTTGGAAATATAATTTTTGAAACTTTATCTAAAATCCTGCCAAACTGAACAGCATCAATCAAACATGGTATAATGAAAGTGTTCGTATTACAATGATTAACTCTAAATAAACTGTCAAGCCTACAAGTATCACTCTTGTTATGCTAAGAATTGTACAGATTTCCTCTTTCAATAAGCATCTTTACTAAAAAAAAAAATCAATCTCATTCAGAAAATCACTCTATATCTAGATGAATGGACAATTTGTCTTTTTAAAAGACTTCTTTTTGTTGCAAATAACAATTTGAAAAAGCAGTATTTCTATATGTAATGAAATGGTAAAAAAAAAAAAGAATTTGGATCAGAAAATACTCAATGTCTGAAGAGTAAGAAGTAAGAGACTATTAAGTTTTGCTTTGTTTTTACAGTTTGTCAAACCAGATATCTGACAATG
>NC_056729.1:626798559-626843559 GCF_019279795.1 Protopterus annectens | reverse complement strand
TTATTGATCTCCATGCTAAAACAAATTCCGGCAGTGAATTAAGTAGTGACTTAAGGATTAGCTGCTACATTCCTCAGACTTGTTTTCTTGTAATTTTGCCAAGGTCACTACTGTTAATGTATATGGCTACTTTTATAGCATGTCCAACTGATGCAGGTGATACTGGTTACCCACTGCAGTCCAGGCTTCTGTAGTCTGTTAGGACCCCAGAGATCACTGCTAAGCTCCAGCACAGCATGCACAGGTACAAACCTGCAAGATCATAGTGAGTGCCTTTGGCATGCTGAAGATCTACTTCCAATATCTTGTTATGCCTGCGAGGCACCCTAATATAACCCAGACACAGTCTGCAGGATGATCCTAACATGTTTGATGCTATATAATTTGCTGTCAAGCAAACAGGCAGACACCCCCATGATACTAGTACAGTCAGACCACAAACACTAAAACAGAAAGCAGGGAAGGCTCATCATCATCATCATCTTCATCTTCTTTCGGCTGTTCTCATTAGGGGTCACCACAGCAGATCACCCGTTTCCATTTCTTCCTGTCCTCTGCATCTTGCTCTGTCACTCCAACCACCTGCATGTCCTCTCTCAACACATCCATAAACCTTATCTTAGGCCTTCCTCTTTTCCTGTTACCTGGTAGCTTCATCCTTAGCATCTTTTTCCCAATATACTCAGCATCCCTCCTCAGCACATGTCCAAACCAATATAATCTTGCCTCTCTGGCTTTGTCTCCAAACCTTCCAGTCTGGGCTGACCCTCTAATATACTTACTCCTAATCCTGTCCATCCTCGTCACACCAATTGCAAATCTTAACATCTTTAACTCTGCCACATCCAGCTCAAACTCCTGTCTTTTAGTCAATGCCACTGTCTCCAACCCATATAACTTAGCTGGTCTCACTACCCTCTTGTAGACCTTCCCTTTCACTCCTACTGGTACTCGTCTGTCACAAATCACTCCTGACACCCTTCTTCACCCACTCCATCCTGCTTGTACTCTCTTCTTCACCTCTCTTCCACACTCACCATTACTCTGAACTATTGATCCCAAGTATTTAAACTCATCCACCTTCACCACCTCTACTCCTTGCATCCTCACCATTCCTCTAGCCTCCCTCTCATTCACACACATATATTCTGTCTTAGTCCTGCTGACCTTCATTCCTCTTCTCTCTAGAGCATATCTCCATCTCTCCAGGGTCTCCTACACCTGTTCCCTGCTCTCTCTACAGATCACAATGTCATCTGTAAACATCATAGTTCATGGGGACTCCTGTCTGATCTCGTCTGTCAACCTCTCCATCACCATTGCAAATAAAGGGCTCAGAGCTGATCCTTGATGTAATCCCACCTTCACCTTAAATGCATCCATCACTCCCACTGCAGACCTCACTGCTATCACACTACCTTTGTACATATCCTGTACCACTCTTACATACTTCTCTGACACTCCCAACTTCCACAAACAATACCACAACTCCTCTCTCAATGCAACTCCTTCTGACCTTCTCTGTACTTTTCCATCAACACTCTCAGAGCAAACATTGCATCTGTAGTGCTCTTTCCTGGCATGAAACCATACTGCTGATCACTAATCATCACGTCCCTTCTTAACCTAGCTTCTACTACTCTTTCCCATAACTTCATGCTGTGACTGATCAATTTAATCCCTCTGCACATCACCCTTATTCTTAAAAAATCGGTACCAAAACACTTTTTCTTCATTCCTCAGGCATCCTTTCACTTTCCAAGATTTCATTAAACAATCTGGTTAAAAACTCCACTGCCATGTCACCTAAACACCTCCATGCTTTCACAGGTATGTCATCTGGACCAACAGCCTTTCCATTCTTCATCCTCTTCATAGCTATCCTTACTTCCTCCTTGCTAATCCATTGTACTTCATGATTCACTATCCCCACATCATCCAACCTTCTCTCCCTCTCATTCTCTTCATTCATCAACCCCTCAAAGTACTCTTTCCATATCCTCAACACACTGTCCTCACTTGTGAGTATGTTTCCCTCATTATCCTATATCACCTTTACCTGATGCACATCTTTCCTAGCTCGGTCCCACCCTAATCATGACCAAGATACATCTTTATGTGTCAGCTCTCAGAGCAGTACTGAAAGTTGGCTCAAGTCTGGAATTAACTTGCCTAGGTAGTTAACCATGCCAAGAAAACATTGCAGGGCTTAAATATTGTCTGGAGCTGGCATCTCGAGAATTGCAGTTTGCTTAGAAGGATCTGGTTGTAAGGCTGAACTTGTAAATAAATGACCAACATAAGAGACTTCTCATAGCCAGAATTTGTACTTCTGAGGATTCAGCTTAAGATCCACTTCATATGCTCTTTCCAGAACTTTCTTAAGGTTTCTGCCATGCTCAGCTTCACCATTACCTCCTACTAGAATAACATCTACTATAACACACATGGATATCAAGAAAATAATTGCTCAGTTGTATGCTGGAAGACTTCACTGGCAGAATTTATCCCAAATGACATTCCCAAAAATTTGTACCTGCCAAAAGGAGTACTGAACGTGATCAGCAATGAAGATGTTTTGTCAAGCAGTACTTGCCAAAATGAACTCTGCATCTAAGATAAAAAAAAAAACAGTTATATTTGGCATGAGAGCAGCAACTTATTTGACTGTAGGCATTGGATGATGAGGTCTTTTTAGTGCTTTGTTCAAATCCTGTGTATCAATACATATTCTGATATCATCTGAGCTTTTCTTATGAGCTATGGCTGTGTCTATATTATGTTATAAACAAAAGGAAAACAATCACTGATGCAGCAGTTTGATTAAATGGCAGTTCACTGTTTAAGGGGTGATGAAAAGGCGTTCAGTGGACAGCCTGTTCAATAACATAATATAGACCTGCTACGACCATAGAAGATACTTATTCAGCTGGATCATCTACTGGACAAATCACACCTTGTCACAATGTCATCTGCAAAATCATAGTCCATGGGAACTCCTGTCTGATCTCGTCTGTCAACCTGTCCATCACCATTGCAAATAAAGGGCTCAGAGCTGATCCAGCTTTGACTCTGCTCTTCATAGTTACTGGAACTTTTTGGGCTGGACTGACAGCTAGACTGACCTCTGCATCTAACTATATGGAGTACACAACTGGGAGTTTGCCTAGTTTGTCTTTAAAAAGATCAGCATAGGTAGAGAAAATAGACTGGGTGAAATTAGAACAGTGGTCTTTCAAGCTAATATGATGGATGTCACTAAATGAAAGCAGCTCCATTTTTAAATTGTCTCTGTGGCCTAATAATGACTGTATGTGTCTTTTGAGCACATAAAATTGCAAGTCATATCTCTTCCTAGCAGAATAACATGAAAGCACTACTGAACCTTCAGTTTGAATTTCTTCACCACTATAAGCATAAGCTTCGCACAGTTTGCCAGATCAAGTTCTCACCAGCACATACTCTTGCAAATGTTTCTGCTGACATAACATTGCACTTTGAACCTGTGTCAGCTTTGAGCTCTATGGATTTCCCATTTATCCAAACAGTACAAAATACTTCATTCTTTGCCCATAAATCTACTGCATTGACCGTTTCATTAAGCACAGACACACCATCAACATAAAAAGTAGGGTCACAACTTTCTAATTGAGGAATTTGTCTCTTGGAATATTCCCTTTTAATAAAATAACAAACCCGTTTTGGTTTACAAAGTCTTAGGAAATTATTCCACTTTTTACAGGTGTGGCATTGCTGACCAAAGGCTAAGCACTTTTCCTTTTTACTCTCATGATCTCCACCACAGTTATGACAGTTGACTATAAGGTTAGGTGAACATGTGACCTCACTCTTATGCTTGTTTGCTGACTCAGTCTTGTGCTTCACTGAGACTGTGCACACTCTTGAATTTGCTAGAAAGGTACAGGGTTTACCAGTGAGTGTTGCAGGTCGCTACCATGTGCTTGGGCCTGTTTCTTTTAACCATGTGCTGCATACTATCAACATTAGCTTATGAAAATAGTGGAAGCATGCATTTCTCTTTTGTAAGCATATGTGTGTGCTTTTCTGTAAGCTTGTATATCTGACAGATCTCGATGGCCTTATTCAAAGTTAAATCACTGTCACAAAGAAAAATCTTTCTCACAGCATTATCTTTAATACCACACACAAGTCTGTCTTTTATAAACTCATCCCTTAAATCACCAGATCTGCAAATTTTAGCTTTGTTTCTCAAATCAGTTATATATGCTGCAAAAATTTCTCCAGGCTTTTAATGTCTTGTGTAAAACAAGTGCCTTTCCATTGTAATAGCCATTTGGGAGTTATGCTTTTCTCTAAATTTACATTTTAAGCACTTGGGGTCTTCCCTTGACTCAGCCGGTACAACTATGATGGTTTTTCCCTCTCCTGTAAATACTGCAGGTGCATACACAAATAAACATTATCTTTCTATGGCTTCTGAACCAGATAAATTAAGCAGAATAAATGCCTTTGCATGGTCATCTTTATCAGAAAATGCAGCTTGTATGAAAATATCATACTCTTGCTCAAACACTCTCCAGTTCTCTGCAATATTATTATCAAAGACAAGTGGAGCTGGTCTACAAAATCCTTCAGCCATGCCAACAAAGTATGCCCAAACACACTGAAAATATGGCCCTTGTAATTATATACAAACATTCACACATGGTCAGTATTTGTAATAACATTCAAATGCACAATAAATTCTTTGAAATACTGTACTTTGTGAAATATGCTTTGAAATGGTGGTATTTTGTGAAATAACTGTACTCACTGCAGAAACATGCAAATACTTCATACACTTTGGGTATCTTGAATAGCTTTAATTAATGTGAAAAAGCATGTGCTATGAGATACTTCGAAAAAATGCAGTCATTTTCTTTATTTTGTACACTTTATGCAAATCAGACTTTATTTCAAACATTTCCCATAGTTATTTGAATATTTTCATCAATATGTCACAGTTTTGAACATTTTGTTTAACGAGAAATTAATTTAGATCATTCTGAGTGCTTTTTTATATTTTGTGAAAAAGAAATCATTTAAGTAAGCTTTTGACACCTGAAATTTGTTTCTGGCCTATTTTTGTGATCCATTTCTCTATATTCCTCCACCATTAACTGAATGTCTCTTTGTCCTGAATCTGGGTCCCATTCTAACACAATGTCAATTGTCTTGTTTTAAAAGTAACGACAAACAGGTGGGGTAGCTCTTTTATATGCTTTATTATGTAGGAAAAACATCAGGATGGATAGCAGCAGTACAAAATATAAACAAACTGATTAAATGACAGACTACACAGACATGCATGCTTACATCTCAACAGCATACAACAAAATGGTAGTCAAGCTTGCACGTGCTCAGTATTTGTACACTAGTGCAAGCTCCTAGAAAGCTTCTTAAAGGTATACATGCATATTGATCTACACATCTAGTTAACTACGAGGATTTATCTCATTTACATATATCTGCAGAAGAGGCACAAACTGAATTTACAGCTTTTAATGTATTGAAGTAGCCAACTGAATAGGGAAACTCCTTACTATGAACATTTTGTACTTTATCTTCTTTCATTTTCTTTTTTTTTTTTTTGTTTGTTTTCTTTTTCACTTTTATAGTTTTGTTTTTTCTCAACTTTATCTTTTCATTCATGTATTTTTGGGGTCTCTCAGAACTTTGCATTTTTCTAGTATTAAAAGAAATATTTTTTATATTTAATTGCATTAAGTCCAAATAGACCTTTAAAATAGCTTACTTAATTTATTCAATTTTGAAGAAAAGTGGAATATTGAATCTGAATGAACAATAAGTTAAACCTATTACCACTTAATATAGATTTCCAACAGCAACAACTCAGGAACAGAAGGATGGAAGAATATGGAAACTGCTCGTACACCAGGACAGTATTCACCAAAAGTTTAATAAAAAACACACACAATTCCAGGTTAAGCGCTTTCGACTGTATCCCAGTCTTCATCAGAACAATTAAATAAAAAAGCTTGTGGTATATATACACATATTAATACAATAATGTAATAGAATAATTGAAGTAATTGATAGGAAAAAAACGCCAAAATATATAAAGAAACATGGCCATTCTTCATATAGACTCTGTTCTGTTCGCATACTTATAAAACAACACACTAATGCTAAAATAAATTATATACATACAATGATATAAGTGTATGTGAAAAATATGACAGCTGATAATATAAATGTTAAAAACTATACTACTATCTAAATGCACCATACTGATGCTGTGTCATCTAAATGAGCTACTTATAAAAGTATGTAAGATGTACAATAAATATAAAACGTGACAATGTATATGCCCATGTCATATACCACGTAATTATTAATTAATTAAAAGTTATTATAAAAATATAGTAAGAAATGTAGTACAAAATGCTGTTGAAGTACCACTGAACCATGGGATATGTAATCCTATTCTTTATTCTAAAGCTAAAAAAGGTTTAATGCTGATAAAATCATTGAGACCAGGTGGTCTCGTAGAATCTGTTAGGATCTGCCATTTACTCTCACACAAAGACAATCTCATTTTCCAGTCACCTACAAAGGGAGTGATCTCCACCTGTTCAATGATAGAAAATAGGAAACAATGGTCATCTCCCTTCTCCAATATATGTCTGTATAGTGCATTTTTGGAATCTTGTTTACCTATTTTATAAAGATGTTCATAAATACGTCGGTTTAGCTGTCTCTCAGTTTTGCCTATATAATGTGCGTTGCATTTGATACAGACAGCCAGGTAGACAACCTGCTTCGTTTTGCAATTACCTTTCCTACAAGTGATGGTGGTATGGCAAATGTCATCCAATTTGATAGTTCTATTCAAATTGATATATTTGCATTGTTTACAATTGCCACATCTAACTGTACCCTTGCCAGTCTCATGTGTTAGTGTATTGTTACTACCTCTTTCCAGTAACTTTTTCATATTTGGGGCAGTCTTGTAAACACACCTGGGTTGGACACCCAGTATATGTTCCATACCCATAACCGTAAGTGTCCTCCAGTATCTTTCTAAGATGTCCTTAATAATGTACGTGGTCGGCGTGTACATAAGTATGCAAACCCTACCTAATGGTACAATGTGTGTCCCCTCCTGCTTGTCCAATTGATTGGAACCTAATAGGGGTTTGTATTTATTTCCCCATCCATTCTGTACATAACTAATTGTCTCCTTGACCATTTTTTCTGGGTATGCTCTACTAATAAACATTTCCTTAATGATATTAAGTTCAATGTCCAAAATCTGTTTGTTTGATGATATTCTTGCTGCACGTATACTTTGTCCTTTAATCACTTTTTAAATACGTGAGGAGGATGGTTACTACTGTAATGGACATAATTATTAGAAAAAGTAGGTTTTCGGTATATTCTAGAAGTAAACCCCCGAGTGTCTTGACTTAACAGGACATCCAAAAAGGAAATCTCTTTACAACTATATTCATGTGTGAATTGTAAAAAATCAGCAGTGTTGTTTAAGTATGTCATGAATTCATGTACTCTGTCCACAGACGACTTCCACAAAATAAAGATGTCGTCCAGGTACCTGACGTATAAACCAATGTCTTGGAAAAATACACTCTTAAACACGTGTTCAAATTCCCACTCTGCCATGACCAAGTTCGCGAAGATGGGAGCACAAGCTGCTCCCATCGCCACTCCCTTGGTCTGCCGGAAATATTCTCCTTGAAAGGAAATGAAGTTGTAATCCAACACTAGTGACATCATATCACATATTAAGCTGACTTTCTCCCAAGAGAACTCCGTATAGCGTTTTAAACTTCTTTCGAAGTATTCTAATCCCTCTGTCTTTGGAATACTGGAGAAGAGGTCGATGACATCCACCGTCAAGAAAATCAAATTGGTGTTCCAGATGTCATTAGTTAGTGTACCCAAAAACCTCCAAGAATCCTTAATTATATGAAAATGCACTATACAGACATATATTGGAGAAGGGAGATGACCATTGTTTCCTATTTTCTATCATTGAACAGGTGGAGATCACTCCCTTTGGAGGTGACTGGAAAATGAGATTGTCTTTGTGTGAGAGTAAATGGCAGATCCTAACAGATTCTACGAGACCACCTGGTCTCAATGATTTTATCAGCATTAAACCTTTTTTAGCTTTAGAATAAAGAATAGGATTACATATCCCATGGTTCAGAGGTACTTCAACAGCATTTTGTACTACATTTCTTACTATGTTTTTATAATAACTTTTAATTAATTAATAATTACGTGGTATATGACATGGGCATATACATTGTCACGTTTTATATTTATTGTACATCTTACATACTTTTATAAGTAGCTCATTTAGATGACACAGCATCAGTATGGTGCATTTAGATAGTAGTATAGTTTTTAACATTTATATTATCAGCTGTCATATTTTTCACATACACTTATATCATTATATGTATATAATTCATTTTAGCATTAGTGTGTTGTTTTATAAGTATGCGAACAGAACAGAGTCTATGTGAAGAATGGCCATGTTTCTTTAAATATTTTGGCGTTTTTTCCTATCAATTACTTCAATTATTCTATTACATTATTGTATTAATATGTGTATATATACCACAAGCTTTTTTATTTAATTGTTCTGATGAAGACTGGGATACAGTCGAAAGCGCTTAACCTGGAATTGTGTGTGTTTTTTATTAAACTTTTGGTGAATACTGTCCTGGTGTACGAGCAGTTTTCACTTAATATAGATGGTTTGAATCACCTCATAAAGATACACAAATTATTAAAATACTGTTGATATTGTTCTCTTACAGGAAATTCATTTAAATGAAAGTAAACGTCATGTGCTTTCAAACATGAAGCTTTTGTAAGTGCTCTCTAATTAACTCAGCAGATAATAAATGAAAAAGAGTCACTATTCTAATAACTATAAAATCTCTTACAGTAATTGACTCCTATTGTGATTTATACTTGCATTAATTAAAATGAACTATCAGATTTTATTTTCACAACTGGTCATTTATATGCTTCATTCATTAATTATGATAACATTCTTAATTATTTTTGTAATAGTCCTTTCACAATTAAATTCCATATCTTAATATTAGCTGGGGACCTAAATGTTGACTATAATTCAAACTCTAGATTAAAAAAATCAAACACTTCTAAAAATCTTCATGCCTTCTTTTAATCTTAGGTTCATAGGTTCATAGGTTAGTACTAGGCTATCAGCCCTAGGGCCTATACAAGCCTAGCCATAACAATTCCCTGAATATTTCTTCCCACGTTATTTACTTTCCTGGACCCCTGTCTAGCAGGGCGACTGACGTGATCCCTGGGGTGAATTTCCTTTCTCCCATCCAATTGTCAAGGTTCCTCTTGAAGAGGTTCAAAGAGGCACTCTGCTTGACATGTATGGGCAATCTATTCCAGAGTCTGGGGAGTCTCTGGGTCAGGAACCTATCCCTCCAACATGTTTTGTTTATTGTGATGACAAGGTTTAGATCCCTGGAGCGTGTAGCTCTGAGGGATTGGGATTTCTTTAAGTGTAGCATGTCCAACAGCTCTGGGTTTGACATGGCCTTGTATGTTAAGCAGAGATCGCCTCTGAGTAGACGATATGCGACAGAGTATAGCTGGAGTTTTTTAAGGCGGTCAGCATAGGGCATCTGCTTTAGGCCTGTGATTCTTTTAGTGAGGTATTTCTGAGGCCTTTCCAGTTGTTGCAGATGTCCTGAGAGGTGCATACCAAATGGGGCATTGTATTCTATAATGGGTCTAATGAGGGATGAGTACAGTGGGACAATGACCTCCTTTTTTCTGGATGAAAAGCCCTTCGTGATGAGGTGTGCCACATAGAAGGATTTCCTGACTGTTGTGGCGATGTGGTTATCGAAGGTGAGACCACTGTTGACTTATGGAACTGTAAGACCATTTTCTCCTGAATAAAAACATATTGATTCAAGATGCAGAAAATCAGACAGACTAGATTATTTAATAATAATGTCAAACTGTTTATAAACTTTTTCAAGGAAATTAAATTCATTCCTAAAACTATTTCATTCATGTTTATTAGGAAAATTAAAATTTTGAAAAATGAAAAGCCTAAGGAAAACCTATTGCAGAGATACATCTATTTTTTCAAAATATTTTTTTAAGAAATAAAGATGCAATTATTGGCCTCAGTTCCAAAAGACTCAAAGTCAATTTAAGTGACCAGTTACACTGATATCAGGCTGGGAGCAGATCTTTTGGAATCTTTTCTCTATAGTAAGCCTGTTTGTAGATAGGCCTTACACCAAAGTAAATCATGTACATTGATATGTCTTTTGGAATCAAGGCAGACTTGCATTGAGACACTGAGAGCAACTCTTCTGCGATCTAGTCCATTATATTCTGGGAAAACAGTTTGTTGTATTTAATCCTTTTCATTACAACTTGAGCAGTATTTAAAAAAAATGTATATATATATATATATATATATATATATATATATATATATATATATATATATATATATATATATATATATATGTATAGATAGCAGGTATTTTGTTTACATTTATTATAATTAAAAAATAAATCAAAGAGAGATTCAGTCTATTGGGAAAATAAATTTCCATCAACTAAGAAATATTTTTTATTTATTCATTTTTATTTAGCATTTTCTTTACTGTGAAAGTCCATCTTGGAATGTGTCAATTTTCACTGGAGGCCCAGGGAGAAATGCTGCAGACACATGCCTTTGTAAATATCAAGTGTGAAAAATACTCCTCACAATGTTCCTAACTTTAAACACAATGGGACCAATTATGTTTAATATCAGGTTGGACAAAACTTCTTAAAAATTATAGATATTATTTTGCCAACTATTATGACTCCTTTTTTAAAGATCTTTTTTCATGAAATTTAAATAATTTTATTGAACAGATACATTCTTCATCATGTCCAAAATTTAAAACTTTTGAGATCATTGGAGTATTGTCGTTATTTTATGATAATGCATACTTTGCAGCTTATGATTCTGACTAGGAAAGTATAAAAGAAATATTGATAAATATGGAATGGGGTAAATGCATTTTTTAGTTGCCCATTATCAACACATCATACTGAAGATATAATATAACAATCTGGAAATAAAGCTTCTGGTCCATATAGCATTCTAATGGAATTCTACAAAATGTTTTATAAAAATGTATCTCCTTATTTACAATTATTTAATATATTAAGCAACCCCTAATCATTTGATCCATATTTTTAATTAGCATGTATATTTCTAATATTAAAACAAAGAAAAAAGATTCTTGTAATAAAAATAGCTATTATTCTTTAGCTCTGCTTAATACTAATTACAAAATTTTAGCACAAGTAGTTAAAGTCATTGCTATCAATTTGGTTTCACTCCTGGAGAAAATTATTTAATAAATCAGATATTGTAAAATATTCTACTCTATTAAAAAACACATACAACAACAATAAAAGCAATGTATCAACTGATGTTATTACACTTGACACAGAAAAAGATTTTGACCTAGTTAAGAGACAGGGTTTTTTTCAGTATCAGAGGAAAAAATAATTTATCCTTGCCAATTTATAACATTCTAAAAGCACTTTTTTGAAGTACAAATTTCCATTTACAAATGAATGTTCAATTTTCAAACATTTTTACTCAGAGATGTGCGGTTAGGCAGGGCTACCCTTTATCTCTTACATTATCCACCAGATTTAATAAAATCCATGTAGGCATGGTGTACAGCCTATACAGAAGGTACCATGGCTGTGTATGCAGTACCCCCTCGGTTGCATGCCATGCATATTAATGAAGGCACATTACTGAGGGAGATCCATGTAACAAGGTTACTGAATCAGTGTAGGGAGTATGTTACTGTGTCCAGAGATGGGTAACACACCCCCTGCACTATCAAAGTGCAGTATATCAATGAATGCATATGTATTAAATATTTTTCTTTTTTTTAATGTTTGTGCGGTGTGCAGCAATTGACACATGCCAGATATCTAAAAATAGAAACCAGATACATTTAATTATGAATGCAAATGTCAAGTTTAAGCATAGCTGAGCAGGTTTGTGTGACATGCCGTGGTGCTCAGTGGTGTATAGATGTAGTTGAGAGTTTTATGTAAAAGTATAACAGCAGTCAACATGTCCACATAGCCAAATGGTTACAGTGAGAGCCTAATGTGCAGCAAGTGCAGGGTTTGAGTATAGAGAAGGATTATTCAGCATGTATTTTCCGAATACAAATTATGCCAAATATTTTTAAATTCTGATGTGCTGTGTCACCTAAGCTCTGCTAAACTCTGTTAAGCCGTGCCAACCATTCCTTAAACAAGATCCATTTTAGCACTGCTTGGCAATGCACAGCTCTGCTTAGGTGGTTTATGCACTGCTAAGTAGTGCCAAGCACTGCTAAGCATTGCCAGTTTAAGCACTGCTCAGCTGAGCTCATCAGTTTGCATGGTGGTAAGAGAAGTGCCACATTTAAAAAAATTGCCCAATGACATTAAAGTATGGGAAAACAGGGTATATTAAGCATGATAGGTGGGAATACTGCAAAATCCTTTGGAGTTCAACATGTTGGGATACTATGACAGCTGTTAGAGAGGGTATGTGCCTTCTTGTGCAGCATTGAAGCATTGCGGAATCCAGGGTCATGGTCGGACTCCTAGCGAAAAAACATGAAAAGCAGCTCATGCAGGGTGGTTACTGGGGCTTGGAGTACAAAACAAAGGCCTGGGACCAGCTGGTAAGGAACCTCACTGATGCAACTGATATCCCCTGGAGAGGTGAGCAGTGTCATCATGACCACAATGACCTGAAAAGAAGGAAGGGGGTGCTCTTGGACACTTGGTTCCAAGAATTCTGGGTGGGAAATGTTCCACCAATGTATAAGTATGTTTACCCATGTTTCACCAATACTTAACCTTGAATGTCTGCTAAACTGCTATGCATAATGGCATGCTTCTCTCCCAACAGCTACAGAGGTGAGAACGATACATGCAGGGTGCCTGACCAGGTTGCACCATGAGTATGGTGAGTACAGGTGTATCTTCCAATCTATAGTCATATAGGCAAGAAAGAGTAAAGCATTAACTGCCATTAGGTATATAAAAGGTTTTAATTGTATTGTAATAAATGCGGTCATAGACGTGGACTGCAATAAGTGACTACTGCCAAATGTACTGCAATAAGCAGGAAAGAGTAAAGCAGTAACCTTGATTAAGTAAATGAAATAAAGTTTCTATCACAATAACTGTGGAATTACAGCTGTATTGCAACACCTGTTTTACATTAACTGTTGGTCCATAAAAACTCCAACGTATACTACTAAATGCATGACAGAATCTGGAATGAGCTGTTGTGCAATACTTGTGGAATGAGAGCTGATATTTCAACCCAGTAACAACATATTGTGTACACCTGCAGTTTATTTAGTAATGTATATGTTACCTAGTCTCTCTGCCATGATTGTATGTCACGCAGCTGTCTCCAACTGTCACTGCACTGTATTATAACACTGTACTATTAGTAGCAGGTCATATTTTGTTTCCATGTTACCTCTAGGACAAAATCAGTCAATCAGATATCAGCAGTGAGTCAGCAGCTCAGTTTGTTAAATGCTGTGTAAGAAGTACATTTTGCTAGACACAGACCAGGGTTTGAATCCAGTTCCATGTACTAATACCTATTACTGCATTAACTGTAAACACCAAAATAGTACTCAAAAACAAAAAAAAAATGGCAAGTGGCAGTTCATGAAAGTAAAAAGTGCTCTTCCAACAACTACAATTTTATAAGCGCTTTTCAGCTGATACTTTATCAGACTTCTTCAGACAACAAGTAGAATAAAACCACTTTCATTTAAGGTTCTATGTCTACGTCATGTGTTCAACTTCTGCCAATAAGACAAGCATACAACAAATACCCGCCCCTTAACACTATACATAATGATAATTAATTTGTTATTCCCTTGCACATTTAAAATCTACTGCTTAAAAAAACAATCTATGTACATGTATATGTATATATATTTAATGCACATTTAACTGCACACTAGTACATAAAGTAAAACCATCCCTGTCCAATGTGTTGACAACTATGTATAAAAACCAGGTAAGGAAAAACAGCTCTTGTACTTTACAAAAAAAGCACTTAAACAGGCATGTCCAAGGGTCAGCTTCCGAAGATTTCTCCTGTCCACCTGGTGAATATGGGCATACTGGGGCAATGCAGCAACTGTCTCATGTACACAGACAACCCTCTCCTCCTACCACCTAACACTACAACCTGTGAGAGATGCACTTACATAGCCAAACTGGAAGCAAAGCTCTCTCCAGCCAAGAATGTGCTAGACAGTCAAGAGGAGAAAGTTAACACCTGCACGACACCTCAAGCAACATATAGCCCTTCAAAACCCATACCATTAAAACCCACACATAGCAACACTAAACCCACATATGCGGAGGCCCTTAACATTAACCTGCCCAAGCAACAAGGTCTTTCAAAGCTGAAATGCAAACACCAGTCACAACCAAAGTGACACAGCTCAAAACACCAGTGTGCCACCCAACAACAGCCCCTAAGGCAAGAAAATGTACCCAACACTTTAGTCATAGGTGACTCTATAGTCAGGCACACTGATGTCCCACTCACTAGGCTGAACAAGGAGAAAATTACAGTCAGCTGCCTGACGGGTGCCAGGATCCACCACATAACTCATGCACTCAAGTCACTCCACAACATGTACAAATAAGAATCTGTCATTGTCTATGTTGGAGGGAATGACTTGAGACATACCTCCCTGGACTACAAGAAAAGAGACATGGAAGAGATCTCAGATCATTTGGCCCAGGCAGGTATGACTCTAGCCCTGAAAAGCATCCTGTCTTTGCAAAATGATTGACTTCAACAACTGGCTAAGGTTCTGATGTCATTCAAAGGGGATTCAGTATCTGTCTGCCTGGGATGACATGAAAGACAAACCACAGTGCTTTGACAGAGATGGTCTGCACCTGTCACCCCTGAGATTCAGGTTACTGGCTAAAGCTCTTGCCACCCCTATAGTGCCTTTTTTAGGCAAGGTTCAAAGGACAAAACCACCACCGTAACAGATACAAGCATGCAAAATCTGAAGGTAATGCTACTCACTGCTAGAAGTCTAAACCTCAAAATGCACTCTCTCGAGGCACTCCTAAAAATGGAGAACATCGATATTTGTGCAGTAACTGAGGCCTGGCTTATGGCTACACAGAGCACCCCTGCAATACCAGGCTATAACTCTTACCACACTTTTCAGCCACCAAACCAAGACCAAAACACTAAAGATGGAGGAGTGTCCATATTCACCAAGGATATTGACATCTCCAGGCTAGTTGCCCAACACAATGCATCTGAAATTCTCCAGGTGCAACTAACACTAGGTAAGACTACAATCCAAATTGTAGCTTGCTACAGATACTCCACCATGCCCCAAGATTCTCACTACACCTTTCTAAACATATTGGAAAATATTAAGATACAACCAAACACCCTAATACTGGGTGATTTCAACTACCCTACCATTAACTGAGAAAACTACTCGAGTACCAACACCATTTCCCAACTGTTCTTGGAATTCATAAATTCCAATGCCCTGGATCAGCTAATCCATTGTCCCACCAGGGGCTCTAATGTCCTAGACCTGGTCATTACCAACGTGGGAGATAGATGCTCCACACCAGTGGTCACCTTTTCATTGGTCAGGTCTGACCATATGCTAATCACCCTTGACATCCACATCCCACCCCACCACCCAGAAATGAAACCTCTGTAAAAAACTTCTCCAAAGCCAACTTCATGCTACTCAAGTCAGAAGTGACAAACTTCATGAAACCCATGCAGACAGGAACTGAAAGTTCGACTGCTGAATCCTACACTACAGCACTGTATGAGCACATCCACTCATGCATGAACCATGCCATCCCAAATAGAACCAAGATGCTCTCCTCCAAAAAAAGGAATCCAATCTGATGGTCCCCTGCTATAAACAAACTATACAACAGAAGGAAGAAACTGTTGCAGAAAAGAGGAAAATCCCAGGATGCAAAAAACTCCCTTACCAGCCTCAGTAAAAAGCTGAGATCCCTCATAAAATCCTCCAAAGCTAGTTACGAAAATAAAATTGCTAAAGATTCCAAAAACAACCACAAGACATTCTATAGTTATGTCAAGAATCTAAATGGCAATGCTCAGATCTGCTCTGAGCTACAACAGAATAGCATTAAATATACTGATCCCAAGGATATTTCCAGTATCCTGGCAGATCAATTTAGTGCCAACTTCACCCCCTCTCACCCCATAAATGGCCCATCTCATTACTAAAAGATTGCCAAATTCTGGTAATCATGACCACACAGCTAGAAACTGCACTCTCCAAAGCTAAGAATACAGCATCCATGGGACCAGTTGACATCCTGGGCTGTGTACTACATGAACTACAAAATGAACTGGCACCTCACCTAAGTGTCATGTTTAATCATAGCCTCACCTCAGGCTTCATGCCCACTGAGTGGCGCACAGCTACAGTTATCCCACTCCACAAAGGGGGATCCACCTTGGATCCTGGGAACTACCATCCCATCAGTCTGACGAGCCTGATCTGCAAGGGCATGAAACGCTTTATCATGGAACTTATAAACAAAGACATTGGCAACCTTCAAACACTGGACCCCACCCAGTTTGGGTTCGTGAAGGGCTGATCTTGTCTCCTGAACCTAATTGACTTCTTTGAATCAGTCTCCAGAGCTGTGGACGAGGGTAAGGAGGTCCACACAGCCTATCTGGACCATTCCAAGGCCTTTGACACCATCCCCCCACTCTAGAATCATAGATAAACTTACTAAGCTGGGCAGAAATCCCTACGTCACTCGATGGGTTGCCAACTGGCTTACTGACAGAACCCAAACTGTAAAAGTAGCCGACTCCAAATCCAGCTCCAGACAGGTGACAAGTGAAGTACCTCAGGGTTCAATCCTGGGACCACTCTTGTTTAGCATCTACTTCTCTGAAGTACAGGCCAACCTTAAGGGACTCTAGCTAACAAAGTTTGCAGATGACTGCAAACTGGGAGCCATTATTGAATCCCCAAATGATGTGGATATTCTACAAAAGGGCCTTACAGAAACAGATGCTTGGTGCCAGAGCCATGGTGGCAGTACACTAAACACAGAAAGTTTGATGAGAGACTTAGGGACACAGGTGGACAGTGTCATTAAACCCATATAGTATATAATGCCCAATGGTATGTACCTCACAAGACATCTCCGCAACAGCTGGAACCTAAAGCAGCTCCCTATATGCTGATAAAAAAAAAACTCCAGCTATACTCTGTGGAATGTCGTGTACTCAGAGTGATCTCTTAAACATACACAAAGCCATGTCAACCCTGCTGTTGGACGCGCTCCACTTAAAGAAATCCCAATCCTCAGAGCCACTATACATGTCAGCAAGCAGCCTCTCTTGGCCCTCTTCAAAAGGAACCTTGACACTTGGATGGAAGATAAAGAAATATCCAGGGAATTTTTGTGGTTGTATTGGCCCTAGGGCCAGGGGCCAATAGCCTAGTACCAACCTATGAACCTATGAATCTAAATATGTCAAAACCATACGTACATTTGTGTGTGTGTCAACATTAATATAAGTTGTCTGAAGAAGTCTGATAAAGTATCAGATAATGAAAAAGCATATAAAAGTTGTTGGTTGTTGAACTTTTTTTTTTTTTTTTCATGAACTGCCACTTGCCTATTACTGCATTACATATGTTATGATGACAGATATTCTCTCCACAGGGACTACTGGTAAACAGGTTGTTTGTTTAACAATAAAAGACAGGTTCAATAATAACACAAAGTATAATAAGAGAAATGAACTAAAATGTGTAATCAAGGTATGGCTGTGGATGATGCAGTCAATTACTGCATGTGATTGTCACAGATATATCATTGACATGATATATGTCAATATCAAAGTGTTCTCTGTAGTTGTGTACCTGCAGGTGTTTCTGCTTGACCTATCGTGTCCCATGTCGATAGCTTGAGAGGTATGTGTGTGCTACTACAGCTATAGGGCACATTTACATATAAAGAAAGGACAGACCTGTAGAGTAGCTAGCATTACTGTTGTCAGCTATATAGCGTTTGATGGTTTTAATGGACTGTATTTCTCTCTCTTCTCACCCCTTATCTTCATATATTTATTATTGTTATACATTGGCTATGGTTTGCTATTAATATATGTTGTTCCATAAATGTTATGTTGGGCATGTGTTCTATTACTGTTATGTATTACTATGGTTGCATATTAACATATCTTATTGAATTACCTATTCTGTATAAAGAATGAAATAATAACCTCATTACAGTTGTGCATATGATATTGAAAACACACAATAAAACAGAAGACAGTCAGTCTATTAACACCATGGCCTTATGCCATAACCATTACTGGCATGGTGTTAATAGACTGACTGTTCTGTTATTTATTGTTGTGTTTCACATCATATGCACATAACTGTAATGAGGTTATTTCCAATGTTCTGACATGCTGTTATTACTAACAATAGTTTTGTTCATAATACACCTATATTTATTGCTGGGTCTATATTAAATCACTGATCGCTTAGAAAAGTGCATGATGATTTATCAAGCCCATGTAAGTGAAAGCTTACAAACTCGAACTCTTAGAACAGTGATTTTTTCCAAGGGAAAAAAATTGCTGTTCAAAAAAAAAAAACACTTAAAACATAACATAAAGTTAGGGGCTTCACCCCCACACCCTCCGATGTGAGGGACTGTGCCCACCACACCCCCCTACGTAAATATACCAACTGCAAGATCACACTACAGTGACAAAAATGGCAAATTAATGGACGCGGCCAAGTGATTTCTTTCCCAGGGAAAGAATTTGCTTATATACCGTTTCGTCATTTTTTCTTTTCGTCTTTTCAAGTTTAACCAAGACACATATGAAAGAATGCATCTTCGGTCATCTAATAGGAGCCCTTTATTGCTCTACCACCATACCCACAGCACATCTGGGTAGGCTGGTTCCTGGTGATCTGCCTACCCAACCTAAGCCAATCATGGCACAAGGTACCAACTCGTCTGGGACCCAAGCTGGTGGTTCCCCCTCTGCTGGCCCTGCCACCATTGGGTGGAACTGTCTCAGGGGATGGAGCTCACCCCCCCAGGAGCAGGGGCAGAGGGTGGGTTGTCACCCAGGAACAACTACCATCCATGGTGCTCAGGATTGTGCACTGCAGTTATGAACATCTGCACTGGACTGGGGGCAGACTGGACAACCTGGTGTGGCCTGAGGGCCCTGGTGCCCAGCCTGCAGCACAGTTGTCATCTGGGAAGTGAAGGAGCAGTGTTGACTGCCTTAGGGTGGGGTTCTCAGTCATGCTGCTACCACCTGGAGGCACATGAACCTCTGATTCCACAAAACCCTTCATATCCATGTTGTTTATCCCCTCATGTGTCATACCCCACCCCTGTATGCTGTCTTGTCTGTCTTGTCTGTCTGCAAATGCAAGCTGTCCTACCCAACTTACCTCCCCACACATACCTATATCCCTTCCCCAACATTCAACTCTCTCCTTAAAAAAAGGGCACCTGTCCCACAAACAAAATATCGTCCCATACATGGCTCTCCATTTTGGTCACATATCCACTGGACACAAGTAATTATTACATTAATTAATGAATACATGTATGTTGCCCTCACCCCTCTGTCTGGGATATGAGGATCCAAATTCCAAATTCAGTAAAACCTTCACAGCTGTTGCTGTACAAGGAATGGAAAACTATGGGCCCTTCCTACACAACCCCACCTGCCTTTCAGTATGTCTTTCCCCTTGCTTGCCCCCATTTCACCACTTTCCTATCACCTCCCTTTTCTTTTTTTTAGTGCAGGTTTAAGCAGAGCTAAGAGACTCACCATGCAAACCTGCTTAAATCTACCTGAATCAGCTTATGTGTTTCTCAAAGTGTTAAGCACATCTGCAAAATAGTCTCCTCTGGCAAGTTTCATACCCAGGGCCTTGTCAATTATAGTACAGTGCATTAGTCCACTAGGCTACTCATCTCTGAAGTAAAGCAGGTGTTCCAGCAACACATACTGATTGCCACTGACACACCACAAGTTCATGTAATGGAAAAATGGGAGTGTACTTGTGACTGTGATACAGACAGTACACCAGTACACTTATTTTTGGATATACATGAGGCTGGAGATAGCAGGTATAGCTGTCAACTGTACAGACTGTTGCAGAATGTCCACAGTTCTGTCCCCTAGTTTTTGCATGGTTTTCACAAAAATATATCTGTCTGCTAAAGTGCTGGCAAGTCATTAAATATTGAGGTTAGAAAATTATGACAGACATTTGAGTGTCACACATCATACTTGTCAGAAAACACATGCTAATGTAAATCCTGTGTCACAAACTGTATGCATGCACATAGCTTTTGCAAATACAGCTGCTGTAGCACCAGCTAAATAGCTCAGTCTGATAAATGCCTTACATGCACTACATTTTACCACCCACAGTACTGGGTTCTTATTCAGTGTGTTGCACTTCAATTGCATTCTTGTGAATACAACAAATAATGACTGAGTCATGCATTTCTAACCAAAACTGATTGCTGCTACTGAATTAACTACTACCCATGTTTGCAAGTCAAAGACCTGTAGGTAGGGATGCACTGCACATATTCATATAACCTACCTATATGTCGCCTACTACTCTCTGATTGGCACTGATACATAACATATCTACCTTAAGCACATGACTCAACTGGAGTGTTATGGGTACCCTCACCCTGGCACTGCTGTAATGACAGAGCTGACACTGCTCCCTTCAGTGACACATACAACTTGCTGTCCTCCAAAGTGTTCACACTCCCCATTATGAGTCCTAGGCAAAAAGCATCAGCTGCAGCCTGCAGCATACGCAGCTTTATGTTAAGCTACCTGCTACAGACCTACCATACCTCACAATGCCTAGAACAAGGGATCAAGACAACACCCATACATAAAAGGGTGGGGGCCAAAGGTCAAGTGACAGGGACATGTTTCACAGTCTGCCCATACAAACATACTGAGCTTTTAGACCAGCAGCTACTGCAGCAGCATGCATATTCTGATGGATGTGATGTCTGACACTCACATATCTCTTCCCCCCTTCTGAACTCAACCCACAATGTTTAACACTGCCAGATAATCACAATGTCATTTGAAAATGGCCAAACATAGTATGCAAAACTGTGAACGTACCACATAAATCTCAGTGGTGGACAGTATTTGTACCTACTCTCTGTGATTATGTATTTTCCACACCTCAGTAGTGTCTATCTCAAAGACTAAGAAAGGGACCAAGGCCTACATAAAGGCCTAAAATATTGCACTGTGCAACTGTGGTGCCATGTCATTGGCTAATGAAAATGCAGCCCAGCTGTTCTGGATGCAGTTAGCAAGCCCAAGCCACTGATTGGTGCACATGAAATTACCTGTTAATGAACATTGCCTGCAAAAGGCAAGCAACTGTCGACGGAAAACAAATCTGTAACTTGCTTTACCAAGACAGACTGTGATTTAACAAGCATTTTTCTTGAGGATTTGTTCACAAAAGGATTATGTCACTCTACTAGGTATGTAATACAACTCCCTATATAATGGGATGCAGATGGGAGGATGCAGTTATGGGGAATAGGGATTACAACAGTAGGCCTGTAGTACATCTCTGGGAATGACATGTTGGTGATACTCTGCTGTCCAACAGCTACAGGCATGCCTCTCAACTGTAGATAACCACAGATGTATAACCAATTCCAAAAATGACTCAGCCAGTAGATCCAAAAACGAAGACATTTGTTGTTGTAACAGCTTTTCAGCACAAACTTGCCTCTCAACTGTGCCTGCTGTGAATTAAATTACAGCAGTGGCCCTCTCACTCCCTCCTACAATAGTTGTCTCCTATACAAATGCTACTGGATTATGTGTTAGACATATTGACAGTAAGTAAGGGTCGGTACAGTTGTCATTTCACATGATGTGCTGTCATTCATCTGCACTCATTCTGTGAATGTCACACAGGAATAGTTCAGACATTGTAAAGATGTTCCTGACTTTCCCTGATGTACTCTTGCTAGGTCACTGTTTTGTTGACATTCATATCTCATCACTTTAAAGCTATGGCTAACAAACCTGGCAACCTACTACAGCAGGAATTCAGGTCAAAGCCATTATTAGTGAGGGGACACAGGCCCAACCTCAGAGACAGAGTGTACATATTGGTCATACAAAGTAAGAGTATGAATAGAGTAACAGAAATTACTGTAGCATAACTGTTTTCTGAGGGTTCTGGCACGTGACAGACAGATTCTCTATATTCTGAGAACAACCATCAATTATTGGCCAACCATTTGCCAGACATCTGCATGTTTGTGGCAAAATGACCACATATATCAGGCACATGTACACATTCTGCAAACATCTGTGTACTGGCAAAATAGGAAGCCCACAGGGAACATAACCTACAGCATGTTTGCATTGCTGTCTGTCATTGTGGCTCACTGATGTTGCTGGACTGTCCCCATATACGTGTAATAACACGCACCTATTTTTCTGACAGTGGCTGTATGACATAGTAGTGAGACATTACCCATAGGGGACACACCACAGTAGATGCCATTGATGGTTGTGAAGACATCCAACATACTCTCTTACTGCACACAGGTACATAACCGGTATTGCTATTATGTTGATAGCTACATACATAGTGTGTTGATAGACTGTGGGGCATGACGTGGGAGGTAGAAGTGGATAGTGCAGAACAGTTTGGATGTGCAGGGTCTGAACATAGTGGATAGCAATGTATCTTGTCCTGTGATATGTTCCTCTCTTGATGTCTTTCAGAAAGGATATATCAAAGAAAGCACCCACCATTTTCAGACACTGAAAATAATGTTATCCTGGATGGCCTCAGACTGCATCATAACATTCTGCTGTCCAGGAATCGCCAGCATTGTGAACAATGAGCAGCATTGTGGGCTGACCTCATCACAACAGTCAACCAACTAGGGCTACAGGACAGAACCTACAAACAGGTTTGACACTGGGCAACACATATGTTCAATGCTGCATGGCAAAGAGCTGCCACTTTGGCCAGGGATCATCCTACCACAGGTGGAGGTTCTGCAGAAGAACAACCACTCTCGGCCACAGAGGAACTCCTGGTGAACCTGAGATCAACCACCAGCTCCCAAGCATCCATCACCCCATACACTGTAGAGGTGGGTGCCACAGCATCCACAGCAGAGGAGTATCCAGGTAAGCCTCCTTTGTTCATCACTTTAATACTGTATCAGCCATTGTGGCAGCCTCTGGATACCAGTACATAAGTGTCAAGTCTATCTGCACTGGGGGGGGGTTGGTTTTAATGCACAATTCTGCACACATACTCAAAATGTCACCAATGTAGGCAGTATCACATTAGCTACTGTACATGTTTATAAATGCACATAGTATCTTGTAACAATGCCAGATTTGGTATTGCTCACAATACCTCTCCCTCACATTTCTATAGTTACAACAGCTGTGGCCGGAGTCCAAAGTCCTGTATCTGGTAAGTGTGATACGGTCGTTTTATGTATCATATATATACCCTAAAATGTTAAGGGCTGCAATTTTGACCTAGACACAACTTATATACTTAACTAGAGTACAATACTTGCATGTTCAATTTCGGAAGGGTTAACTGAAGTACATTGAATTAGTAATCAAAATTGTGTATTTGCAGGAGCAGTAACAGATTTGCACTTATTTTCAAGAAGGTCTATGCAGTGTGCTACACAGGGGGCTATCACTCACAGATGCCTGTTCACACACAATATGGAGATGGTGCACACCTGAGTCAGTGATACTATAGCTGTCATACTATGCTGAAGACAAGTGCACTGTGTTTTAGGTGTAGTTCTATCACATACACTGACATATTGTTTATCTCACAGGTGTATAGTACTGGCCACATTAACAAGACACAGCTGCAGTCCATGTTATAAAGGGTGTGTCTTGTCTGTGTAGTTTGTAGTCTGCTTGTGTACTGTGCATGGGATCAGAAATAAAATGTGGTATGTGTAATGCAGTTGTGGTTCCTCACCTGTATGCATGTGTGTGTGGATTACCATACATAATAGTGTAGGTAGCAATGTACTTATTTTGTCTTCTTCCTTACAGGTGACCATGGGGTTTGAGTGTATCCCCCTCACAACCTTATGACAGTATCTCATCAGACTCTGATGATGATGGTGGCCATAGGGAGGTACAGGTGGGGTTGGTGTGGGCTGAATCTGTCCCATGGTTTGACATCCCACCTCCTCCCCCATTGTCCCCGCACACAGTCAGTATGTCCACACATACCCAGTGCCCTGTGGCCATAGGCCATAGATATCAGACAGTCAGACTGTGGTGATATCGAACAGGAGAGTGTGGCAATGATGGCATCAGTGAGTGTAGACACTAGTCATAGCCAGAGAACTGTTGAGGTCCCACACAGGCAGATTGACAGGGGTGCTCAAAGGAAGACTGCTGCCATCCACCACCTGTCATAGGTGTCACATCATGAGTCACTCGACACATGTTTTGGTCCATCATGAAGGCACAGGCAAGTTCCAAATTCAACATCAGAGGGATGCTCAGGATCATAGATACAGCACAGCCTGACATCCATGACTCCATCCACCACATTGGTGATACCATGTATCATTTCACTGATGTAGTGGACAGATGGGTGAGACATCGTCAATCCTTAATTGCACATTGTTTGTGCTGGAACATCTGGTGGGAGTAGGGCATTGGACACATGGGTATAGGTCAGCAACATCATCTGCTCAGACTCCACGTAGCCATGCAGACTCAAGCTACTGTAGTGGCAGTACCTCCAGCAGTACAGAGGGGAGTGTGCTGTCCACACCACAACATGGAAGACCATGGGCACATATTCCTAGGCATTCCCATGAGGGGACATGGGCCCAACAGACAACAGTCATCGTTAGCAAACACCACCGCATTTCACCCTGGGCATGGTGGTGCCAGTGCCACTCCTGGCAGAGCCAGTTCCCAAGTTCATGACCAGAGATGGTGAGCTGTCCACTCTGCCATGTGCTGTCCATAGCTGTCCAACATACCCATGTGTAGTGCTAGCACATGGCTTGACTGTGTACATGCACACACTCAAACATCACTGCCACATGCAGGTCACCAACAGACACACACAGCACATCTCCATGGCCCAGCTGACCAGCACCCCTTCCTGATTGACACACAAGATGTCAACTGTTTGGCACAGCCTAGGCCTCTGTCACCCCCACACCACACTCTGTGCATGTGATGATATCTGTGTCATATCCCTGCCATCCATACAATCGATGCAGGGACAGGCAAATATGTGTCTGATGCACAAGGTGACTATATTACATTACATGAAGTTTTGTAATGAGGTAGTGTTATACCAAGACAGGTGCTGTATGCTGACAGGTGTCACAAGTACACATCAAAGTTTTTGTACCTTTGTTGCATGATGTTGGATCAGTGGTAGTGTTGCAGAATGACAGTTGTCTCTCAGAACTGTGTATGTTTCTGATCCAGGGGTCTGAATGGCTAAGCTATGGAGACTTGGCTGCAATACAGCAGCTCAGGATGGCATGGCAGCACAGCAGAAATATGACATCAGCAAGGTATGGCTATACACTTGCATGGTTACCTAGGTGCATATGTGTAGAACAGTGTGTCAGGGACAATGGGGGTGGACAGCATAGTCTTGCATGCATATCCTATGACAAGGCATGTTACCCTTGATATGTGTCACCTGGGCATTCTGTACATACAAATGTAGGTGGTGGCAGATAGCATTCATGCCTAGGTAGATGTAGGCTATTTCAGGCCAGCAGCTAGTCACAGGGCAGTAAAATACATAACAATTGCACACCCACATAGCCATATGTATACTGCTACATGGGAATATATTTGTGCACGCACACACACACACACACACACACACACACACACACACACACACACACACAGAGCTGCCCTTAGTGACATTAAACCCCTACCTATCTATTTCTATATACTGTAGCACTAAGTACTTAGTGCATATGCCATGGAGATTATGTGTTATGAGATTGTGAGCCAGTGCTGTTAAGGTGGATAACATCAACAGGCCTTGTAAAGGAGGCCATTGGGGAGGCTGGCAGGTAGATGCACAGTGGCTGATGTGAGAGTAGAACCCCTACCCATCAACTTTGACACACTACAGGTTGCAGTACTAATTACATGCACCGCCAGTTACATGTGGTGTACATATGGCTGCAGCTACAGTACTTGTAGTCTATGAAAAAATTCTAAAAAAAAATCTAAGCTTGCTTCTCCCCTTTCCTGTGGCAGGTCAGATATGGAATTGCTGTGTCCAGGACTGTTTGTGAGCTCCTAACCCCCCTCCACTTAAATGGGGTTAAACTATTCCTGGTGCCATAAAGTCTGTTCTTCAAAATTTCCCTTGCAACTAGCCAGCTTTTTAGTTTTAGCACTCATCTGTTTCTTTGATCTCAACACTTGTTCAGAACTCATTGTAAGCACTAAATAAGTTACAAATTACTACAGCACTCAACTTTCCTCACTTGTCTAGAGGAAAACAGTTTTTAGTACTTAATAAATAAGCACCTATTCAGGCATGTCTAAAGGTCAGCTCCTGGTGCTTTCTCCTGTCTACCTGATGAATCTGGGCATCTTGGGACAATGCAGCAATTGCCTCATGTACACAAACCTCTCCTCCTACCACAAGACACTACAACCTGTGAGAGATGCACTTATATAGCCAAACTTGAAGCAAAGCTCTCTTCACCAAAGACTGGTCTCGACAGTCAAGAGGAGAAGGTTAACACTTGCACCGCACCACACTCATCACATAGTCCCTCAAAACCTACACCACCAAAACACACACACAGAAGCACAAAACACACACCTACATTCACAGAGGCTCTCAGTACAAATCTGCCCAAACAACAGAGACTTTCAAAGCAGAAATGCAAGCAACCTCCACCCCCCAACACAACCCAAATGACACATAGCCCACATACTCAGTGTGCCACTCAACTACAGCCCATAAGGCATAATGTACCCAACACTCTAGTCATAGGTGACTCTATAGTCAGGCACACTGATGTTCCATTCACCAGGCTAAACAAGGAAAAGGTTACTGTCAGCTGCCTGTCAGGTACAAGGATCTGCCACATAACAGAAGCACTCAGGTCACGCCAGAACAAGTACAAATATGACTCTGTCATTGTCCATGTTGATGTGAATGACCTGAGACTTACCTCCCTGGACTACATGAAAAGAGACATGGAAGAGCTCTCTGATCACATAACCCAGGCCGGTATGACCCTGACCCTGAGTAGCATCCTGCCCTTGCCAAGAATGAAAAAAATGATGCCACAGTATAAAGAAAAAATGATCAATTTCAAAAACTGGCTAAGTTTCGCTGTCATTCAAAGGGGATCCAGTATCTGTCCACCTGGGATGACATGATCGATAAGCCATGTTGCTTCTCAACAGATGGCTTGCACCTGTCACCCTTAGGCTTTTGAATACTGGCCAAGGCTTTTGCTGCCCCCATAGTGCCTTTTTTAGACAAAGCTCAAAAGACAAACCCACCACCGTAAATAGCACAAGTAACCAAAAACCGAGGGTAATGTTACTCAATGCCAGAAGTCTAAACCTCAAAATGCATGCACTCGAGGCACTCCTCAGTATGGTGAACATCGATATCTGTGAAGTAATGGAAACCTGGTTTAAGGCTCCAGAGAGTACCCCAGCACTACCAGGTTATAACTCATACCATACTTTTCGGCCACAGAACCCAGACCGAAACACAAAATGTGGGGGTGTATCCATATTCATCAAGGATACCCACACCTCCAGGTTAGTGACACAGCACAATGCCTCAGAGATCATGCATGTGCAACTAACAGGCAAAACTGCAATTCAAATTCTAGCTTGCTACAGATCACCCACCATGACCCAGGACCCCCATTCCGCATTTCTGGAAACACTGCAAAATATGAAGGTCCTACCAAATGCCCTAATACTGGGTGATTTCAATTACCCAAACATTAACTGGGAGAACTACTCAAGTACTAACTCCCTTGCCCAGCACTTCCTAGAATTTATAAACTTGAATGCCATGGATCAACTGGTCAACACCCCACCAGAGGTGACAACATATTGGACCTGGTCATCACCAAGGTGGGCGACCAGTGTTCTACACCAGAGGTCAAACCCTCGCTGGTTGTATCAGACCATAGACTAATCACTCTGGATATCCACATTCCGCCCACACCCCCAGTCAAGGAAACCACGTGAAAAACTTTTCAAAAGCAAACTTCACGTTACTTAAGACTGAGGTGGAAAGGCTCACAGCCCCCATGCTAAAGGACAATGCTGTCCAAGCTGCTGAATCCCTTACAAAGGCACTCTATGAGCACCTGCAAGAATGCGTGGATTGTGCTATCCCAAGCAAAACCAAGACTCACTCCTCCAAGAAAAGGAAACCAGTCTAGTGGACCCCTGCCATAAACAAACTATATAATAGAAGGAGGAAACTAGTGCAGAAAAGAGTAAAATCCCTATTAGTAAGAAACTATGATCCCTCATAAAATCATCCAAGGCTAGATTCAAAAGCAAAATTGCCAAGAACTCCAAGATAACCACCAAGCATTCTTTAGCTATGTCAACAACCCAAGTGGAAACTCTCAGATCTGAGTTAGTGCAGAATGGCACAAAATATACTGAACTGTTTATATATATATATATATATATATATATATATATATATATATATGTGTGTGTGTGTGTGTGTGTGTGTGTGTGTGTGTGTGTGTGTGTGTGTGTGTGTGGAGTTGCATGAATGTCCACATCTACATGCAGAATGCTGGGGTTATCTCCACTGCCACACACAACTGTTGTCTGATGATAGAAGACCACATCTGCATAATGACATAATCCACCCAACCACAGAACCCTGTGCCTGTGGAATATCACCTTTGTAGACAGACAATAGTGAGCACATGGTGTAATCTGCAATGGCTTCAACACAGGACTTGGACAGGCCATATTGTCACTAGCCAATTGTCTACCTAGCAAACTGCAACCAGCCGGAAATGGCATTTCTGATAACTGTACACACACAGCAGGGGTATTAACAGGTACCACACTGCTGTGACACTAGATGCAATAACAGCATAAAGTAGGTTCAGTCTGTAAGCTACACAGGCTGTGTAAGACAAGGCCATTTTACATAGGTAGGTTCATAGGTTCATAGGTAGGTACTAGGCTGTTGGCCCCAGGGCTTATACAAGTCTAGCCAAAAAGGTACCCTGGCTTTTGCCACTCAAGAAAATTATTTTCCTGTGCCCCTGTCAAGCAGAACCACAGAAGTGATCCCCGGGGTGAATTTCCTATTACCCATCCAATCATCAAGATTTTTCTTGAAGAGTTTTAATGAGGAGTTCTGTTTGACATAGATGGGTAGTCTGTTCCAGAGTATGGGAAGTCTCTGGGACAGGAATCTATCCCTCCAGCATGTTCTGTTTATTGTGGTGACAAGGTTTTAGGTCCCTAGAGTGTGTAGCTTGGAGGGATTGGGATTTCTTTAAGTGGAGCATGTCCAACAGCTCTGGGTTTGACATATCTTTGTATGTTAGGCAGAGATCACCTCTGAGTAGGCGATATGCAATGGAGTAAAGCTGGAGTTTTTTGAGACGGTCTTTGTAAGGTATCTGTTTGAGGCCAGTAATCCTCTTTGTGAGGTATTTTTGTGGCCTTTCCAGTTGTTGTAGATGTCTTGTGAGGTACATACCAAAAGGGGCATTGTACTCTATAATGTGTCTAATGAATGATGAGTAGAGGGGAACAATGACCTCTTTTTTTCTGGATGAGAAACCTTTTGTGATGAGGTGTGCCACTTAGAAGGATTTCCTGACCACTGTGGTGATGTGATTATCAAAGGAGAGACTACTTTCCACCTGTGTCCCAAGGTCTCTTATCAAACTTTCGGTGTTAAGTAGACTACCGCCTATGTGGTAGTTCATGGGTACAGAGTTTTTACCAAAGGGGATGACAATGCACTTTTTGGCATTGAGCTTGAGACCATGTCTTTGACACCAGACATATGTCTCAGTGAGGCCCTTTTGTAGGATGTCCACATCATTAGGAGTTTCAATTATGGCTCATAGTTTGCAGTCATCTGCAAATTTAGTTAGCCAAAGACCTTCTGTGTTAGCCTGTACTTCAGAGAAGTAGATACCAAACAGGAGAGGACCCAGGACTGAACCCTGTGGTACTCCACTTGTCACTGGTCTGAAGTCTGATTTGCAGTCTGCTACTTTCATGGTGTGGGTTCTGTCAGTAAGCCTGTTGGCAACCCATTTTGTGACATAGGGTTTTATACCTAGTTTAGTGAGTTTATCTATAATTCCAGAGTGGGGGATGGTGTCGAACGCCTTGGCGAGATCTAGATAGAGGCTGTGTGAACCACCTTACCCTCATCTATGGCTTTGGTGACTACTTCAAAGAAGTCTATCAGGTTTAGGAGACATGATCTGCATTTTAAAAATCCAAACTATGTGGGGTCCAGAGTTTGGAGATCTCCAATGTCTTTGTTTATCAGCTCCATGATGATACATTCCATGGCCTTGCAGATGAGGCTCATCAGGCTAATGGGGCGGTAGTTCCCGGGGTCTGTTGTGGCCCCCCTTTGTGGAGTGAGATAACTGTTGCGGTGCGCCATTCAATGGGCACAAAGCCTGAGGTGAGGCTATGATTGAACATGGTACTTAGGTGGTGTGCCAGTTCATTCTGTAGTTCATGTAGAAGGCAGCCTGGAATATTGTCAGGTCCCATGGATGCTGTGTTCTTGGCTTTGGAGAGTGAAGTTTTTACCTGTGCAGCCGTGATTACAGGAACTTTGCATTCTTCCGGTTTAAAGATGGGCCCTTTAGGGGGTGAGAGGTGGGTAAAGTTAGCACTGAGCCTATCTGCTAGCATGTTGGCAATATCAGTTGCTTCTGTATATTTAGTGTCATTGTGCTGTAACTCAGAGCAGATTTGAGTGTTGCCATTGAGATTTTTGACATAGCTATAGAATGCTTTGTGGTTGTCTTTAGAATCAGTGGCAATTTTGTTTTCATAACTAGCTATAGAGGATTTTATGAGGGATCTCAGCTTCTTACTGAGGCTGACCAGGGAGTTCCTCCAATTGTGGGATTTTACTTTTTTTTTGCAACAGTTTATTTCTTCTGTTGTAGATTTTGTTTATGGCAGAAGACCACCAGATTGGCTTCCTTTTTTTGGAGGATAGCATCTTAATTCTGTTAGGGATAGCAGGATCCATGCACTCGTGTAAGTGCTTATCAAGTGCATTTATGTAGGATTCAGCAGTAGTACCTCTACTGTCCATTTGCATGGGTGTCGTGAAGTTTGCCACTTCTGTCTTAAGAAGTGTGAAGTTGGCTTTGGAGAAAATTTTTACGATTGTTTTCCTAATGGGGTGTGGGAGCAGGATGTGGATGTCTAGGGTGATTAGCTTGTGGTCGGATCAGACCAACGAGGAGCTGACCTCTGGTGTGGAACACCTGTCACCCATGTTGGTGATGACCAGATCTAGGATATTGCTGCCCCTGGTGGGGGTGTGGATAAGTTGATCCAAGGCGTTGGAATTGATGATTTCCAGAAAACAGTGAGCAAAAGAATTGGTACATGAGTAGTTTTCCCAGTTAATGGTAGGGTAGTTGAAATCACCCATTATTAGAGTGTTGGGTTGTACCTTAATATTTTCCAGTGTATCAAGAAAAGAGGAGAGGGAATCCTGGGGCATGGTGGGGGGTCTGTAGCAAGCTACAATCTGGATTGCAGTTTTGCCCAGAGTTAGTTGAACTTGGATAATCCCAGATGCATTATGCTGAGCAACTAGCTTGGAGGTGTGGATATCCTTAATGAATATGGACATGCCTCCACCTTTAGCGTTTCGGTCCGGGTTTGGTGGCCAAAAGGTAGTTTATGAATTACAGCCTGGTAATGCAGGGGTGCTCTCTGTAGTTTTGAACCGGGTCTCTGTCACTGCACAGATGCCAATGTTCTCCATTTTAAGGAGTGCCTTGAGTGAGTGCATTTTGAGGTTTAGACTTCTAGCATTGAGTAGCATTACTCTCAGATTTTGCTTGCTTGTACCTGTTACGGTGGTGAATTTCTCATTTGAACCTTGCCTAGAAAGGCACTATAGGGGTGGTAAGAGCCTTTGCCAGTATCTGGAATCCCAAGGGCGACAGGTGCAGGCCATCTCTGGCAAAGCAGCGTGTTCTGTTGATCATGTCATCCCAGGCAGACAGATACTGGATTCCCTTCGAATGACACCAGAAGCTTAGCCAATTGTTAAAGTCAATCATTTTGTCCTTGTACTGTGGTGTTATTCTGGGTGATGGCAGGATGCTACTCATGGCTAGGGTCATACTGGCCTGGGTTACAAGATCGGAGAGTGTGCCTGACTATAGAGTCACCTATTACTAGTGTGTTGGGTATGTTATTTTGCCTTAAGCGCTTGGCACACTGATTATGTGAAGTATGTGTTTCATGGTTTGTGATGGGGTGTGGAGGTTGCTTGGGTGTCTGCTTTGGAGGTCTCTGTTGCTTTTTCAGATTTTTATTTAGAGCATCCGAGTATGTTTTAGTGTATTTTTGTGTCTTATTAGCCGGTGTTGGTTTAGTAGGTCTATGTGAGACTGGTGGTCCTCACAGTAAAAGATTCTCCGGTTTGATCCTCGGCTGGGGTGCCTTCTGTGCGGAGTCTGCATGTCCTCCCTGTGGTTGCGTGGGTTTCCTTCGGGTGCTATTTGGACATGCCTGAACAGGTAAAGTAAGCTGTTTTACTGATTAGCTGTTAGGGACGAATAGAGAGCCTTGTCCTTCTGGACAGTATAGGGGGTCTAGTGCTAGGGTTAATTAGTGCTTGCTATGAGTTTTGAGCAAGTGCTGGGCTGTGAAATAAATGGTTTGAGTGCTTTGGTTTGAGTGCTTAAGTTAAAATTTTGTCTAGTTCCAAGGGAAAAATTGAAGAGCAGACTTCTTGGAGCTGGGAATAGTTTAGCCCTAGCTAACCAGCACTGCCCGGCGTGCAAAACCGCACAAATGCGTTTTTTATAGCAGGGAAATGACAGAGATAGAAATTAGCCCAAAATGGTCAATAAACTACTAACTTTTGGGCTACAGCAAACAAGGCACACAAATTTCAGAAAGAAACAGTATGTAGCTTAAACTGTATTGAGCTTTTCTCCTTGGGCCTCCGCTGAAAAAGGACACATGCTCAGTCAGACATACCCGATTAACAAATGTAAAAATTAATTAATTATTTAATTAATCAGTCAATCAATCAAGCAATTAAAATATCATTTACAGGAAAAACTTATTTATTTAAATTAGAGACATACTTTACAAAACTTCCTCCTCCCTCTACATACAAAATAGTTAAGTAAAGTCAAAAGAATATGGAGTAAATTCCTTTGGAGACAGGGATCCCCAAGAATCTCATAGAGCATTATAAGACCATTGTCAAAGACTGGCTAAAATATCACAGACCCTTCAATGTCTTCTCTTTGACAGGATTTTAAAAATCTCATAAATTAGAATCTATACAGTAAATCACATTTTAAACATTTATTTAATGGTGTTTGACAAATTATGTTATCAACACTAATACAATTATTATCCATAAACAACTCATCTGAAATTCATCTTAAAACGATTCTCTTGTACTTAATAAACAAAAGTTTAATATTACTGATATCTGTCTTGTAGATTGGTTGGATTCAAATTTCTCTAATATTTACTCTTTTTAGGTTCCATTTAATAATTTTCTCAACAACAATCATACATTTATAATTTCAGAACTCAATTAAAAGAAATACATACTTTATAGATTTTAGAAATTAATTATGTGATCAACAAGATAAAACAAACTATTTAAAATTTTTACATTCAATATATTTAGAATTCTCATATTTACAATGTTAAAAATACTTTAAAACTTCACCCTTCTATTATTACTACTCAAAACCCAGCTTCTTTTGCTCATATAATTAAATCTTGGTAATCAAAAACTCTGGTTACTAGGCTAATGGCCCTACAGCCTTTTTAAGCCTAGCCATTCATGCCCTAATTTTTCCAGTTATCAATACTTACAGATTACAATGGCTTTGGTATATGTCTGTGTCTTAAGGCATCTATAAGCCGCCCCTGCCCATATGGGACAGAGGTGACAAGCCAGGTCTAAATTTGTGATTTCGCAATTCACTGATCCAAACTTCATTTGAGTAGGCATAGGGAAGAGCTCTGCTTCACATGAATGTGAAGCCTGATCCATTACAAGGGAAATCTCTGAAATACATACCTGCCCCTCCAACATATTTTGCTTATGTCACAGATGAAGTTTAAATCCTTAGATAATATAATTCTAGTGCTGTTTGTTTTGTGAACTTGTAGCAGTCCCATCAAGGCTGAATCAGAGAATGCTTTGTAGGTTAGGCATAGATCACCCCTCAGTAGTATGTAGGAATACTATTATGCGTTGTGGCCCATGTTACGTTAGTTTAATTTGAGGTGGTTTTGGTCCTGAGGGTGGGTACATGAAGACGTACCCTCCAGCATTAAGTAAATTACAAATAATATGACACATTAATATTTAAGAAATTATATTTCTTTTATTATATAAATGGCATTGTATAATGCCTCTTTGCTGCCCTTTTGCCGCCCTTGTGTGCCATAATAGTTCTCTGATTTGCCCGCATGCCCTCGCGAGGTACATCAGAGCTGTGGAGAAAAAGCAGCGAATTTAAGCAACTATCTCCTCAAGTGTTTAACATATGTTAAATGGGTTTAACATTTTTATATAGAGACTTTTTAAAATAAAAATAAGAGATCCCCGTTTTTATTTTTAAATTTAATGATTAATGTTATTTTTATGTTAACATAGGCACAACATTAAATATTTCATAAAGATTAGACGCAGAATTTTTAACATTATTGTGCATAGTGTGTTAAAGTGTAGTAAATACAACATTTTTAAAAAAAAAAAAAAAGATCTGCTTTGCTTTTTTGCTTTTTTAAACCTGTGTCACCATGTTAAATTTTAACATATGAGATAGTTACTAACGGAAAAAGAAAAAAAAGGCGACGGACGACCTTTTTTCCGAGTATATATTGAGGGATTTACATGGGCGCTTGTGGCCAATATCAATCGCACACGTTTTAGAGGAGGCATTGTATAATACCTTATAAAACATTCAACAACTTAAAGTCTGAAATTTAAAAACAAAATCTTAAATTATTTAGAAATAGAACAATTCAGCAAAATATTTTACTGAGAACATATATATAAACACACATATTTTATATAACATATAATAATATATAGATAGATAAATAAATAACTAGATATGTATTTTTTATATTTATAAATCAACAGCTATATTGTCAATATCAAATGAATCTTCACAGATATGATGCTTGTCTTTTAGACTCCTGAGCAGCTTACTGGTAAGATATCTGTCTCCTATCTTGAGCATCAGGGATTCATTCTTGACTTTCAGTCACTGACTATGCATTTATTTCATGTTCTTCCTGAATTTATGTGAGCTTTCTCCAGGTACTATGGTCCCCCCCCCAAAAAAAAAAAAAAACACATGATGGTTTATGCTTACATTGTGATTTACAATGTAATATATATAGCATTACCTTCTCTTTCTCAGTTAAGTTGCACTGATGTGACTGATTTTACTATTACTTTGCAGTGCATGGAGTGCCATGATTACTGTCCAAAATTAGGAAAAAAATACACCTAAGTACTTCCAATGGTAGTCTTCTGTGGTTGCTAAGGAGGCAGGCCCTGGAATAGTGTACTATCCTGGTTGTGTGCATGGATCTGTATGCAAATGAGCTGTGATTACTGCATAGGAAAAATGGGTTTCTATGCCTGAATATTAAATCCATGTAGCCCCAGAGCTGTGTTGGTGTCCACAGGAGAGGTAGCTGACATCAAAAGGGAGTGTGTCACTATCGTTTTAAGACACTGGAGCTCAGCAGCACCTGTTTGTGCAGTGCACAACTCAGCTGAGCAGTGTTGTATGTCCAGTTCTGGTAAGCTTTGTTTAGTCCCAGGGTGCTTGTTTTAGCTGATTTGAACGTGTTTGTGTGGTGCACTGCTGTGCTGAGCATGCTCAACCACTGGGTGTGTCTAGATTGCTGAGCACTATTTATACCTGTGGCACAGGTTTTCATGCAGTGCCACAGTGCTTAGCAGGGAAGGCAGTTAAAAAAAAAGATAAGATTTCCCGAGAAAGTCAATCATGTATAAATTTCTGATGACTCCTGTTCCACTTAAACTGGTCTTTCAAACTCCTCAGTGATGTACTTGGCAGGTGGAATGCTTCCTAGTTAACAAGTCACACAAGCTGCATCTGCAGCAGAGCACTATAAAGTATGTTTACACCCTACAATCTGATTTTTCCCCCATAATCTGCACCATTGGAATACAGACTTGGGATGTGTAACTGAGATAATGCTAGGGCCTGCTGCAGCTCTGCTACATCTGTATGTGCTAGATGCTGAGGTAAGTGCTGCTGCTGCTGACAATAGGCCTAGACTGAGAAGGAGAAAAGTATTCCGACCCAGGATAACCTTCCAGGAGCTACTAGAGCTGGAGATTGTAGAGTGATACAGGGTGGACAGGGACATACTACAGGAACTCACTGAGTACTGCCGCCCTCAACTCAGACCCAGAGCCAGCAGAGGTGAACTCATCCCAGTGGAAACAAAGGTATGTTTAGCCCTTAGAATATTAGCTACAGGTACTTTTCAAAGACCAACTGGGGACAGGATGGGGGTCTAACAGGCATCAGCATCCGGGGTACTCCACCAGTTCCTGGTTGCCATGCAAACACATGCCAGTGCACACATTTATTTACCCTGCACCCCTGAGTAGAAGGCCAGCAGTATGCGTCTCTTCTACCATGTAGCACATGAACCTGAGTTACTAGTTGCCATAGACTGCACTCATGTACACATCAAAGCACTGCTCAACTGTGAAAGAAAAACATCAAAGCACTGCCCAGTGATGAGGGTAGTGTCTAAGTCAACAGCAAGGGGTATTGACTGCCACGTCATGTGCAATGCCCAGGACATTACCATGAATGTCTGTGCTGACAGCCTTGGCAGTTATCACAACTCCCGTATCTGGCATGCATCACAGCTGTTCCAAAAGAAGAGGCCAGCCCCCAACTCCTGTGACATAGGCGATGCTATTTTATTTCAAAATGAAACAGCAAAAATTATAACCGTACACCAACATGGTTGTACCGGTTTTGGCAAAGCCTTCCTCAGCAACCAAACATGATGCAACAAATGAGAAAACACCTAACATGCTGTCTTCTTACTTATAGATTTGTGCTAAATGCAAGGAGCGCCCTCTAGTGCATATATTAATAATGCACAAATAGCTATCCACATAATATAAATATATAATTATATATCTGAACAAATAAAATAATATATAGAAAAACACAATATGGAACTGCATACTTCAAAATGATCGTTCAAACCCGGAGGAAAAAGGGCTCCTAATTTGATAATCCACATTTTTTTCTTTGTTGGTAAGCATTTCATGTAAAACAGGACGGGAAGTTTGTCCAACATAAAAGGCTCGACAATTACACAGGGCCAAATGAATCACCCAGGAAGTACTACAACTGGCAAAACATAGAACATTATAAACTTGTGGACAATTGTGTGAGGAAAAGGTCTGACATTTTAACACCCTAGGGCAATAGGTGCAATGACCACAGGGGTAGCAACCAAATATTAAACCTCCAGATAAATTGGTTTGAGTAGTTGAGCTGACATCCTTATTATAAACCCTCTTATAGTGACTGAAAAGAGATCCCAAAGACCGCCCTTTACGAAATGAATAGTGACACCGATCCCCTATATACTTCTTAAGGACTTCATCCAATTTTAGCAGATGCCAATGATTACAAATAATATTCATAAATCCAACAGTATTTCTCTTTTTCGAGCCTTTTATGTTGGACAAACTTCCCGTCCTTTTAAGGTCAGGATAGGGGAACATCTTAGTGATATTAAAAATAACAAGGGGTCTAGTTCCTTGTATAAACACATTTCTACACACCCTATGGACAATGGTCATTGATCATATTAAGGTTAGGCATAAACAACCTCATGTTTTACATGAAATGCTTACCAACAAAGAAAAAATGTGGATTATCAAATTAGGGGCCCTTTTTCCTCCGGGTGTGAATGATCATTTTTGAAGTATGCAGTTCCATATTGTGTTTTTCTATATATTATTTTATTTGTTCAGATATATAATTATATATTTATATTATGTGGATAGTTATTTCTGCATTATTAATATATGCACTAGAAGGCGCTCCTTGCATTTACCACAAATCTATTTATAAGTACTAAGACAGCATGTTAGGTGTTTTCTCATTTATTGCATCATGTTTGGTTGTTGAGGAAGGCTTTGCCAAAACCGGTACAACCATGTTGGTGTACGGTTATAATTTTTGCTGTTTCATTTTGAAATAAAATAGCATTGCCTATGTCACAGGAGTCGGGTGCTGGCCTCTTCTTTTGGGATTAAGTTTTGGTGTTTGGCCATGCACACGCCGTTCATGCAGGAGATGGTTTGGAATCTAATGCATCACAGCTGTACCAGATGTTTGCCAGGGGTACATCCCATACTGCCATCTACTGGGGATGCTGGCTATGCACTGGAACTGTGGATGATAACACCCATCAGAAATGCACACACCTCTACTGAAGAACACCATAATGAGGCACATGCACAAACTACGGACATCATAGACCATGTGTTTGGGCTGCTCAACTCATGGTTCTGGTGCCTCGATATATCTGGAGGAGCCCTGCAGAACTATCCAGCCACATGTGCACAGATATCCACAGTATGTGCCATGCTACACAATATGATTCTGATGAAACAGCTGTGGCAGGATCATAACAGGGAAAGGACACACAGTCTCCCACCAGTTCCTAGGTCCCCACACCCACAGGATAACTCAGAGGAGGAACCCTCTGAGGCTGTCCCTGTAGGCAGACATAGGTGTGCCCAGTATGCCCTGGTCTTGGCATAGAGGCAATGCATAGCACATGCACTGACAACCTTGTGTCCTAGGGACTGACACCTTACTCCGGCTCACGTACATAGTAAAAAGTATGCCAGCCAGACCACACAAACAATACCTTACCATGTATTGGCTGTGTACTGCATGCATCAGAGTCAGCCCTAAAACACAGGTATCTCAACTGCTGCATTCACAAGGTAAGTCACTCTCCTTTACAACAAATGCATGAGGTACTAGACTATGGCAGCATATGTATGCACCTGCTGCATGTATACAAGGGAATAGAGTGGGCTACTGGTCTACTTGCATAGAACTAACAACTACATGGGACAACAGGTACTCTGGCCAATACTGAGTACCCCATAATATGTATTAGGCCACATGGCTAAAAAACCCACTGCAATATGCAAGGGAAAGGTCAAAAGGTGGGGTCATAGCACAGACGCACAACTGTCAATACCAGAGTCCCCTAGCCCCAACACAGAAATGTTTCCATACAACTGCAGTAACAGTATGTTTGCAAGGATATATCAGCAGACCACAAAATCCCAGGGATGTCACAAAAAACCTGGAAACGAGTTCTAATTTCCATAATACGCAGGGATCAAAGTGTATGTCTGTCTGCTGTTGATAGTGTGAGAAATTAAATCTCACTTTCTTGTGGCTTATGTGGCTCACTGGGCTAAGTACATTAAAATGGTTGATCATGTTGAGAAGCAAAAAAACACAAAACAATGCACCAGGAGGACTCCAATAATTGTTTTTGGTGTAGTCAAAGTTTAATGTTCGCTATTTGTCTAACAGCCTTCTTCAGAAACTAAACATAAAATCTCAGTCAGTTAAACATTTAAATAATACAGACAATTAACACCAACCAGTCAGCAAATCACTCTCATTAAAACTGATTACATCTTACTTAAATGCTGATTAAAAGCCATAGAACAAAATAAAATACAAGCAAATAAACTGTTTCAGTATTCAAAACTTTGTTGATTAAAAGACAATAAAATAGTGATGTAGGAAACAACCAAAACTTTTTATTTATTAATAGTCACTTTCCTATTGTTTAAAAAACACTTAATGTTCACAGCATCATTAAGACCTGGGGAAATATAGGAGGCCAGCCTAAACTGTCACTCAGCCTCCCTCTGGGCCACAAGATTTCTAAAGTTGCCTCCCCTTATGTCCTGCCTAACCACCTCCAACACAGAAAAAGTAAAATTTTTCCAGTAAACACAAGCAACAGAATGCTTAAACAGAGCATTGTTAGAATTTTTGGTACTTGCGTATTATCACAATCACTTTTCAGAGGTGCATACTTTACAATGTTTTCCATGAAACTATGTTAATGGAAGAAGGGTACTATAAACTGTTAACCAGTTTTGGGTCACACTGTGTTGCACATACATAGAGGAAACATAGCAAATTTGCTGTTTGCAGGTAGTGCCCTTGACCTAAGTAAACACATGACTGCTGCTTTACGGTCGTAAATGTTACGAGAAATTCCAACTCACCAGGGTCTAAACAAGAGAAGCACCGCTTTTCAAAGCCTGTGAAATGTTACTACTCCTTACAGGCAAATGTACCTGTTATGATTATTGCTTACCAAAACTCACCTCATACACTCCTCAGTAGCGTTACATTTGGTAAGATCAAAACTAGGAATTCAGAGTTTTTGATCCAGGGAAGGAGAGTGAATGTATGCTTTCTTGCTTATAGTTGCACTGTAATTTATTGCCATGATTGCAAGTGCTGTGTGTTAATTTTTCCCCATACTTCATTTGCTATATGAAGTTTGTTTCCCACTCCGAGTAGTACACATTCAACATGTTCCACAATAAAGTAACCATCATTCTTCACCGCATTGACAAGCAGCAGACATATCGATCGCAATATTCATGACCTGACGTCGGTAAAGGACACTAAAAAATAAATGTTCCCCTTATTCCTCTTCCAAACCCATTACTAATGTCCCACAACAGCAGGTAACACTTCACAGCAACCTTTTACAGTTAACAGATATACTTTGAGTCAAACATGAAGATTTATTGCATGTTGCAAATGTGGTTGCGATAATACGTAAGTACCAAATTTTTTTGTTTTAATGGCATACCCATGCTCCAAAATTCTTTTTCTTAAACTCCTAGTGGACATGCCAATATAAAAGGCAGGACATGCAGAACATGCGGCAATGTAAACAATATCTAAAGTATTACAATTAACCCGGCCAGGGACCATGAAGATTCTATCCACATGGCCTAAAGAAATGATGGGTCCTTCAAAAATAAATCTACAAGCCCTACAACCAGAGTATTTAAACATACCCCCACCACTCCCAACAGTACCCCTGGTACCAGAATGACTTCTGCTAGACTCCAAAAGTTGTTTTATACTTCTATTCTTTTTTTAAACAAAAGATGGACTGTCTCACAAAACTCTGGTTACATCATGATTACCTGCAATAACCTTCCAGTTATCACAAATAATTCTATGTATAGCGTGACTATCTGCACTCATCTCTAAAGCATACCTGGGACCATCACTAGTCTTGTTGTTAACATTGTCTAACTGTCCTACTACAACCTCTTTCTTGTGAAAGCCATGTGTTAAAATAGGAGGAAAGTCCTTATACCTTCTACTGATAATTTCATCTGCTGCATTACAAAGTATCTCTGAAGGATACCCTCTGTCAGAAAAAAGACCCTTAATAAACTCTAATTCTGACAGGAAAGCAGAATCGTCAACCATCATATGAGATGCTCTTATAAACTGTCCTCTAGAGACATTACTTTTAATAAAGTTTGGATGCCCACTTTTAAAATGAACATAACTGTTACAAAATGTAACCTTCCTATGTATGGTGCTAAGAAACCTTTTACTAATAGTGGTCCCAAGTGATGTTAACATTTAAAAAAATACACCTTTGTACCTACTTCACCTACAACAAACTTTAAAAAAGAAGCACTTTGACTCAAAGCATCTACAAATTCCTGCACATGAAAATCTTCATCCCTAGTGATGAAAAACAAATCATCTGCAAATCAGGCATAAAAAAGAATATTACCAAAACATGGAACATTAGGTAGGATTTCCAAATCCCACCACCCCAAAACAAGATTAGCATATGTGGGCCTTACATTAGTGCCTATCGATACCCCCTTCAGCTGTTTAAAATAATTTCCATTAAACATAAAAAATTCATTTTCCAATAAAATGTCTAACAAACACATATATGTTATAATATTATTATTGCTTAAATCAGTGTATTTACACAAAAAAATCTTACAAAATCTACAGCCATATCATGTAGTATACAAGTGAAAAGAGATACCACATCAACTGTAAATAAAACTAAATTGTCAGAAATGTTACTTGAACCAAAACACCTTAGTTTGTCTAAAAAAATCCCATGTGGGAGCTATATAAGAAGGTAAACTCTTGACACGTGCCTTAAATATATGATCCAAGTTCAAAGAAATAGAGTCAGTGGAACTACCCGAAGCATAAATGATAGGCCTGAAAGGGGGGTTGGTGGTAGCCTTATGAAGTGTTGGGATCCCAAATATTACACCTATTCTGGGATTCTCCACATACAAAAATTGAAAGAACTCATTGCTGATGTCATTATTCAAAAGTAAATCCTATAACGTACCATAAATAACACCATAACATTTAATGATGTCTGACTTCTCAACCTTTGCATATTCGGCAGGGTTCGACAACATACTTTCCATACCAATGTTGTAGTCATCCACATTCATAATCACCACCCCACCCCCCTTTATCCGTCTTCATGAACCTTAAATCAATTCTACTTTTAAGCTCATTCAAGGATCTACTTTCACTGTCATTGAGATTGTGAAAACTGACAGCATTTTTACCAGATAGACAATTCCAAATAGCATTTTCAAAAAAGCTTTCAAAGACTTTAAAAATATATGTTAAACTGGTATTATACATAGCTGGTTTACGAATTACATTTGTGCAATTCACATCACTTAAAATGTACGTTAAATTCAATTTACAGGGAAATAACGTCAGCTCTATCAAGGACTTTGTAGTATTTGCCCTCCTACTTGGTTGAAAGTTGAAACCCAATTTCAATACCTTAACATGGTCTTCCGATAACTGAAAACTAGACAAATTAAACACTGAAATTTTAGAACTCTCATAAAAGGGGAGCTGCATTAATTGCAAAACCTGCTCCTCCCCCTGCTTCACGTTTGATATCCCCTGCTGTTGCTGTAGTTTCTGTTGTCCTTTCTGGAAAAAGTTTCTTGTAAAAAACCTCCTTTATTCTTGGTGTTCGTATTAGAACTAGAAGCATCATCACCCTGTGCTTCGCCGTTGTCAATAGAACCATGTGCCATTGTATGTGAAACATCTTGTCACTGTGAGTTGGAGTAGAATGCAGAGTCAAATCCATAATGTCCTCCTCAAATGCACCAGCCATGGACCAACTGAAAAAACTAAACTAAAAAACACAGCAGTACCAGGCAAAGGTGCAAAGACAAAACCAAGAAGCAAAAAACACCAAATAATGCACCAGGAGGACTCCAATAAGTGTTTTTAGCGTAGTCAATGTTTAATGTTTGCTATTCGTCTAATAGGCTTCTTCAGCAACTGAACATAAAAACTCAGTCAGTTAAACATTTAAATAATACAGACAATTAACACCAACCAGTCAGCAAATCACTCTCATTAAAATTATTACACCATACTTAAATGCTGATTAAAAGCCATACAACAAAAAAAAATACAAGCAGATAAACTGTTTCAGTATTCAAAACTTTGTTGATTAAAAAACAATAACCTAGTGCTGTAGGAAACAACCAAAACCAATATTTATTAATGGTCACAATGGTCAATCATGCTGATGATTCAAAGCTGGCTGCACCTACAACTTTTGCATGTGAGGTACTCTTATGGTAGGAGTCCCACAGACTGTCAATATGCTAGAATCTGTTATTGCAAGAAAGCTGGACAAAGCCAGAGATAATAGAGGAACAGAGGGGCAAACTTACAGATGTTATACATGCTCTGAGTAACGTAGAAGCTAGGTAGTATAACAGCAGGTTGCAAAATGTTAGAGTAGCAGCAGGATGTAAAGGCCGTCATTTAACTGTGTCAGTACATACAACAATTCAGTGGGCTCCATTTAGTATTATATTACCAGAAAAACACAACTGTCTTAGGAATGGAGCAGACATATGGGGCAGAATGCTGGACATTCTGCAAAAACATGCACAGTGAGAGGTGAGAAGACTGTCACCCTGAGTGTGGTGTTTCATCATGTACCCCATTCACATCATAACAACAATAACTTACGACAGGAAACCTAGACAAAGACACGAACAGTAGTGGAACAAAGGAAAAATATAAGGAGAAGGATTAACTACTGGCTAAACATATGTAGAAAGTTCAGAGAATAACAGGCCATGCATTAGCATGAGTTTCCTGATGTGTATGGGGACAGTAACTCAAATGTCTGTCATTATTTCCTAAAGTCAAACTATAATGATTTGCCACTAATGTACTAGAAAATCACAATGCTATGTAAAACATACCATACATATGATGCAAAATCTGTACAGTCTATTACAATCTAAACAATTGATAGGTATGAGTCATATATTACATTCAACACACAGCCAGGGA
>NC_056729.1:626751059-626796059 GCF_019279795.1 Protopterus annectens | reverse complement strand
TGGTCACATGCCTGTACCACCTATCTCTGTGCAATGGTTATATATTTTAAGGTACTGTGACTACCTGCATGCTTCCATAATGGCCTCCTTTACAAGTGCTGCTGATGGCATTTACCTTAACAGCACTGGCTGACAAGCTAACTACAGGTATTCTCTGTGGTGCACGTGATAAGTATGGATTGCTATGGTATAATAGATGCTAATTGATATGTATGGGTTCTAATCTTAGTAAAGCCAACTTTGTCTGTGTGTGCAAGCATATTCTCATGCAGCAGTACACATATGGTCATATGGGTGTGCAATTGTCATGCATTTTACTACCCTGTGATTAGCTGCTAGCCCTAAATAGCCCACATCTATCTAGGCATACATGCTATCTACCACCACCTAGATTTGTATATATAGAACGCCCAGGTGACACTTATCAAGGGTAGCAGGCCTTGCCACAGGGTACACATGCAGAATTATGCTGACTGCCCCTATTGTCCCTGACACACTGTTCTACACATATGCACCTAGGTCACCATGCACATGTACAGCCATACCTTGTTGATGTCATATTTCTGCTGTGCTGCCATGCCATCCTGTGCTGCTGCTGTATTGTTGCCAAGGCACCATAGCTTAGCCACTCAGACCTCTGGAACAGAATATATACAGTTATGTGAGACACCTGTCATTTTGCAACACTTCCACAAGTCTAACATCATGCAACAATGATACATAAACTTTGATGTGTACTCATGACACATGCCAGCATACAGCACCTGTGTCATGGGCCACAACACCAGACATGGCATAACAGTACCACACTACAAAACTACATGTAAAGTAATATTGTCACCCTGTGCATCAGACACATATTTGCATGTCCCTGCATCAAATCAATGGCATGGATGACATGGATGTGGCATAGGTATCATCAAATGCACAGGGTGTGGTGTGCGGTGCCACAGGCCTAGGCTGTGCCAAACAGTTGACACCATGTGTGTGACTCAGGAAGGGGTGCTGGATAGCTGGGCCATGGAGAGTTGTTGTGTGTATCTGTTGGTGAACTGCATGTGACAGTGATGTTTGAGTTTGAGCATTTACACAGTTGAGCACAGTGCTAGCCCTACACATGTATTTGTCTGATAGCTGTGGACCATACTTGGCAGAGTGGACAGTTCATTGTCACTGACCATGAACATGGGAAGTGGCTCTGTCAGGACTTTCACTGACACCACCATACCCAGGGTCAGATGCGGTGCTAGTAGCTGATGGTGACTACTGTCTGCTGGTCCTGGTACCCCACAGGACCACCCAGGACCAGGTGCCCATGGCCTGCCACATCATGGTGTGGACAGCACACTCCCTTCTGTAGTGCTGGTGGTACTGCCACTATGGGAACGTGAGTGTGCATGGCCACATGGACTCTCAGAAGATGGTGTTGCTGACCTACATCTACATGTCTAATGCCCTACTCCAACTAGATGTTCCAGCACAGACAATGTGTAGTGAAAGATTGATACTGTCTCAGCCCACTGTCTGTCCACTACATCGATGAAAGATTCCATGGCACCACCAATGCAGTAGAGACAGTCACAGATGTCAGACTATACTGCATCCATAATCCTGAGCATCTGTCTGGTGTTGTGTTCGGGAATGTGCCTGTGCCGCCATGATGGACTAAAACATGCAGCGAGAGACCCATGATATGACTCCTGTGACAGGTGGTAGATGGGCAGCAGTCCTCCTTCGAGCAGCCCTGTCAATCTGCCTGTGTGAGACCTCACCAGCTATCTAGCTATGGCCAGTGTCTCCAGTCATTGATGCCATAGATGCCACACTGCCCTGTTCAATGTTGCCACACTCTGACTGTCTCATGTCTATGGCCTCAGGGGACTGGGTATTTGTGGGCATACTGACTGTGTGCAGGGACAATGGGATAGGAGGTGGGATGTCAACCGATGGGCAGATTCAGCCCCCAACAATCCCACCTGTGCCTCACTATGACCACCATCATCATCAGAGTCTGATGAGACACTGACATCAGGTTGTGAGGGAGAGAGACTCTAACCCCCACATCCATCTGTGAGGAGGAAGAAAAAATAATTACATTACTGCCTGCACTATTATATATGGTAATCCACAGACACAAATACAGGTGAGGAGCAACAACTGCATTACACATACCACATCTTATTTCTGATCCCATGCACAACACACAAGCAGACTACAACATACACAGACATGACAGGGCCTTTATAACATGCACTGCAACTATGCCCAGTTAATGCTGCCAGTTACACTAGTGACATAGCAGCATGTCAGTGTATCTGATAGACATACACCTAAAACACAGTGCACCCATATTGTGTGTGAACAGGCATCTATGAGTGATACCCTCCTGTATAGCAGGCTGCATATACCATCTCAAAAATAAGTGCAAATGTGTTACTGCTCCTGCAAATACACAACCATGATTACTCATTCAATGTACTTCAGTTAAGCCCTCCAAAATTGAACATACAACAAATGTACTCTGGCTAAGAATAACAGTTGTGCCTTGGACAAAATGGCAGCCATTAATACTCTTAGGGTATACATATGATCTGTAAAACAGCAGTATCACAGTTACCAGGTACAGGACCTCGGACTCCGGTCACACCTGATGGACTTATGAAAATGTGAGGGAGAGGTATTGTCAGCAATACCAAATGTTGCATTGTTACAGGGTAATATGTGTGTATATCCACATATACAGTAGCTAATGTGATACTGCCTACATCACTGACATTCTGAGTATGTGTGCAGAACTGTGCATTAAAACCAAAACCCCCAATGCATCTAGACCTGACACCCATGTACTAGTATGCAGAGGCTACTAACTGGATGCTCCTCTGCTGTGGATGCTGTGGCACCCACCTCAAGGATGTATGGGGTGACGGATGTTTGGGAGCTGGTGGTTTCCCCAAGTTCACCAGGAATTCCTCTGTGGCCGAGAGTGGTTGTTCTGTTGTAGGCCCTCCACTGGTGGCAGCACAATCCCTGGCCACAGCAGCTGCCCTTTGACATATGGCATTGAGCATATCCTGGCCCTGTGGCAGACCTGCTCATATGACCTGTCCTAATGTCAACTTTCATTAATCACCCTGACAAATTCAGCCCACAATGCTGGACGTTGCTCATGATGTCAGCGACTCCTGGTCAGCAGAGTGTTATGATGCAGTCTGAGGCCATCCAGGATAACATTATTTTTAGCAGCTGTAAATGGTTGATGCCTCCTTCAATACATCCTTCCTGAAAGACAACAAGAGGGGAACATATCACATTACCAGATACATGGGCATCCACTATATACAGTCCCTGCACAACCAAAATGGCCTGCACTATCCACTGCTACCTCCCACATCACACCCCACAGTCTATCAACACACTACATCTGTGGCTATCATCAACATAGTAGCAATACTGGTTATGTCCCTGTGTGCTGTGACAGAGTCTGCTGTATGTCTCCACACCAATCAATGCTATCTACTCTGGCATGCCCCCTATGGGCAAAGTGCCACCATGTCATACAGCCACTGTCAGACAAATAGGTGTGTATTATTACAAGTATATGGGGACAGTACTGCAACACCAATGTGCCACACTGACAGACAGCAATGCAAAACTGCTGTAGGTTATCTTCCCTGCAGGCATCATACCTCACCATTACACAGATGTTTGCAGAATGTGTGCATGTGCCTAATATATGTGGTCCTTTTGGCACAAACATGTGGATGTCTGAGAAACAGTTGGTCAGTAATTAATGGTTGTTGTCAGAATATAGACAATCTAGCTGTCCTACACCAGACCCCTCAGAAAACATTAATGCTACAGTAATATCTGTTGGTCTATTCATAGTCCTACTTTGCATGGCCAATATGTACACTCTGTCGCTGAGTTTGGGCCTGTGTCCCACCAGTAATAATGGCTATGACCTGAATTCCTGCTGTAGAGGCTTGACAGGTATATTACCCATAGCCCCCAAGCAATGAGGTACGAATGCCAACAAAACAGTAACCTAGTGATAGTACATCAGGGACACCTTTGCAATGTCTGAATTATTTCTGTGTGACATTAACAGACTGAAAAGAGCAGAATAACAGTACATCAAGTGATATTATAGCTGAATCCACCCTTATTTACTGTTAATATGTCTAACTCATAATCCACTAGCTTTCATACAGGAGCTGATCATTGTAGGGGGGAGTAAGAGGACCAGAGCTGTGATTTGGTTCAAAGCAGGCACAGCTGAGAGGCATGCCTATAGCTGTTGGACAGCAGAGTATCACCAACATGTCATTCCCATAGATGTACCTCAGGCCTACTGTTGTAATCCCTATTCCCCACACCCTCCCATCTACATCCCATTATATGGGGACATGTATTACATACCTGGTAGAGTGACGTAATCCTTTTGTGAACAAATCCTCAGTAAACAGTTTGCTAAATCATAGTCTGTATTGGTAAAGCAACATACAGACCTGTTCTCCATAGGTAGTTGATTGCCTTTTATAGGAAATTGTTATTAACAGGTAATTGCCTATGCACCGATCTGTGGCTCAGACTTGCTACTTGCATCCAAAATAGCTGGTTTGCACTTTCATTAGCCAATGACATGGCACCACAGTGCAATATTTAAGGCCTTCATGTAGGCCTTGGCACCTTTCTTAGTCTTTGAGATGGACATTAGTGAGGTGTGGAGACTACAGCATCACAGAGGTAGGTACAAATACTGTCCACTGTTGAGATTTATGAGGTATGTCCAAAGTTTTGCATGCTACGTTTGGCCATTGTCCCATGACATCGTGATTATCTGGCAGTTCAGTCTTAAACATTGTGGGTTAGGCCAGTAAGGGGAAAGAGACATGTGAGTGTCAGATGTTATACCATCAGAATATGCATGCTGACGCAGTCACTGCTCTTCTATTAGTTCACTATGTTTGTAAAGGCAAACTGTGAAACATGTCCCTGTTGCTGGACCTTTGCCCCCCACCCTTTATGCATTCTTGTGCCTGGATCCCTTGTTCTAGGGGCTTTTGAGGTATGGTAGGTCTGTAACAGCAAACTTAACATACAGCTGTGTTTGTTGCAAGCTGCAGCTGCTGCTGCAGCCTAGGACACATGTGGGGATTGTGAACACTTTGGAGGACAGCAAGCTGTACACATAACTGAGGCAGCAGTGTCAGATTTGTCGTTGCAACAGAGTCAGGGTACGGGTACCCTTTACAGTCCACTCAAAGCATGTGATTAAGGCACATCTGTTATGTAACAGTGCCAATCACAGAATAGTAGGCAACTTATTGTTAGGCTATATGAATATGTGTAGTGTGTCCCTACCTACAGGCCTTTGATTTGCAAACAAGGGGAGCAGTTAATTCAGTAGCAGGAACCTGTGTGGGTAAAATTTGCATGACTCAGTCACTACTTGCTGTATTCACAACAATGAAATTTATTTGCAACACAATGGATTTGAACCCAGGACTGCGGGTGGCAAAATGTACTGTATACAAAGTATTTAACATATTGAGCTATTGAGTCAGTGCTGTAGCAGGTGTATTTGCAAGATATATGTGCATCCATACAGTCTGTGAAACACGTTGTCTGCATCCATCACTATGTACATGGCTTTCAAAGGCAGTTGTGCAGCAGGGTCCCAGTTGTAGACATATGTACTTTGACATTGCTGCCTTAGCAGGTCTTTTAAAAGATGTTGCTGATAAAAGGGAACAATTACCTGCTATCATACCTCTCAACCTCTTTGAGCAAGAACTGTGGACAAAGCAATAATACAAGTGGGGGACCAAGGCTCAAAATAGAGACAATCTTTAAATATTTCTCTTACAGACATAGAATGTTGATAAATTAACAGGATTTTCTGAAGGGTATGAAGTGTGACACTCAAATGTCTGTCATGATATTCTAACCACAATATTTAATGACTTGCCGCTACTTTGCCAGAAACTTAGATTTTTTTATGAAAACCGTGAGAAAAATAGGGGGCAAAACTCTGGACAATTTGCAGCAATCTGTACAGTTGATAGGTATACCTGCTATCCCAGGCCTCACATATATCCATTATTATTTATTTGGCTGTGTACTGGTGTAGTGTTTGCATCACAGTTCCAAGTACACTCCCATTTTTTTCATTATATATACTTGCAGTCTGTCAGTGGCAATCAGTATATGTTGGTGGAAACACCTGCTTTAATTCAGGGCTGAGTGGCCTAGTGTGCTAATGCACTGTACTGTAGATAACAGGGGCATGGGTTCAAAATGCAACAGCTGTGATTATTTTTCAGATGTGCCAAACAGTGTCAGAAACACATAAGATCATTAAGGCACTTTTAAGCACATTTTATCGGGTTTGTGCGGCATGCTGCTTAGCTCCACGCAAACCCATACTAAAAAGAAAAAAAGAAAAAGAGGGTGGTAGGACAGTAGTGAAATGGGGGCAAGCAAGGTAAAAACATACTGAAAGGCAGGTAGGGATATGCAGGATGGGTGCAGGAAAGGACCATAGCATTCCATGTCTTGTACAGCAACAACTGTAATATTTACAGATTGTGTACATGAATTTGGACCCTCAATCCCCAGAGATAGGGGTGAAGACAACATAAATGTGTTGTCAAGCCAATTGGACCTAATTAGTTGTGTCCAGTGGGTGCATGCATGAAATGGATAGCTATGTATGGGGCAATATTTTTTTTGTTTGACAGGTGCCTATTTTTTTTAAGGAGAGAGTGGAATGTTGGGGGAGGGATGTAGGTATGTGTGGGGAGGTACATTGGGTAGGAGAGGTTGCATTTGCAGACAGACAGGACAGGCAAAACAGCATACAGGGGTGGTGTGTGACACATGAGGGGGTAAACACGTTGGATGGGGAGGTTGTTGTGGAATCAGAGGTGTATGTGCCTCCAGACTGCAGAAGCATGACTGAGATCCCCACCCATTGACAGTTGACACTGTTCCTTCATTGCCTCTAAAGCGGCTGTGCTGGAAGCTAGGCACCTGCACCAGCAGGTCCCACCAGGTTGTCCAGTCTGCCTTCAATATGGTGCAGGCAATGGTGATAGCTCCTATGGAAAATCCTGCATACCATGGCTGATAGTTGATCCTGGGTGACAACTCCCAGGGAGCGATGGGCCTCGTCCCCTAAGGTGGTTCTACCCAAAGGTGGTGCAGGGCCAGCATATGGGGCACTACCAACGTGGGTCCCAAACAAGTTGGTACCCAGTGCCATGGTCGGCTGAGGTAGGGTAGGTGGATCAACAGGAACCAACCTACCCAGACGTACTGTGAATATAGAGGTAAACCAATACATAAAGGTGAGTTATAACAAAACCATTGTTAGTAATAACATCATGCCAAACCATTGGAAATAACCCCATTACATTTAAATGCATTTTATGTGAAATACAACAATACATAACATACCAGTCAGTATATTAACAGCATGCCAGTAACAGTTACGACATAAAGCCAACAGAATAGGTAATTCAACAAGATATGTTAATATGCAACCATAGTAATACATAACGTTAATAAAACTCATGCCCCAAAATATAGTTTTGTAACAACATATGTTAATAGTAAACCATTACCAATATATAACAATAATAAATATGTGAAGATAAGGGGTGGGGAAAGAGAGAAATAGAGTCTTTTAATACCATCATGGGCTATATAGGTGACAACAATAATGCTATCTATGCTATAGGTCTGTCCTTTCTTTATGTGTGAACGTGCCTTATAGCTACTGTAGCATGTACATACCTTTCAAGCTCTCTGCATGGGACACTATGGACCAAGCAGTAACACCTGCAGGTACACAACTACAAAGACACTTGCACATCAAATGGACCTATGTAGCTACCAAGGAGTACTTTGGGCTGATGTACTGTTACTTTGCTATTGACATGTAATCATGTCGATGATACATCTGTGACAGAGGGATTATGCAACACTAATTACATTCCATGACAATGTGACACTTGAGAGGCATGCATGTGCACAGTACAGACAGTACACAACTATCATGCCTTGCTTGGCAAGCATGGGGATATTACCTAATAGCAGTGACTGCAGGGGACGTGCATCACATGTAGTAGTTGACTGCATCAACCTTTACAAGAAACTCCAGGAATACAGCCATACCTTGGTTACATATTTATTTCCTTTTATTTTATTATATTTTGTTATTATTGACCTTCTTTCCTTTATTGTATGCATTAATGGCACATTTGTGGTAATGATTTTAACAGTCTGTGACATCTGAGCAAACAATTATTTACACATAATATGAGCTATCTCACCCATTTACTCATGTTCCTTTGGAGAGAATTATATCTGTAATTACACATTTAATTTATTTTATTTTATTATGTTTTGTTATTATTAAACTTATTTCCTTTATTGTATGCATTAATGGTACATTCATGGTAATAATTTTAACAGTCTGTGACATCTGAACAAACAATTATTTACACATAATACGTGCTGTCTTTCCCATTTACCTGTGTTCCTGTGGAGAGAATATCTGTCATCATAACATATCTGATTCAGTAGTATTTATTATTACATGGAACTGGGCTCAAACCCTGGTCTGAGTGTAGCAAAATGCACTTCAAACACAGCATTTAACAAACTGAGCTACTAAATCACTGCTGACATCTGACTGACTGATTTTTCCTAGAGCTCACCTGGAAACAAAATATGACCCGGTACTACTACTACAGTGTTATAGTACACTGCAGTGACAGTTGAACACACCTGCATGAAATCCAGTCATGGCAGAGATACTAAGTAGTCTATACATTACTAAATAAAATCCAGGTGTACACAATATATTATTACTGGGTTGAAATATCAACTCGCATTCCACAGATATTGCACACCAGTTTATTACAGATACCTTCATGCATTTATTAGTCTAGTTTTGAGTTTTTATTGAACAACAGTTTATGTAATGCAGGTGTTTAAAGGCAGCTGTAATTCCACAGTTATTGCGATAGTAACTTTATTTCATTTACTTTATCAAGGTTAATGCTTTACTCTTTCCTGCTTATTGCAGTACATTTGGCAGTAGTCATTTATTGCATTCCAGGTCTACGCCTACATTCATTGCAATACAATCAAAACTGTATATATACCTAATGGCAGTTAATGCTTTACTCTTTCTGGCTTATATGACTATAGATTACAAGCTACATCTGTACTCACCACAGTCATGGCGCAGCCTGGCCAGGCTCCTGCCTATGCCTCAACATTATGAGCTGTCACCTCTGCAGCTGTTGGAAGAGAAGCACACCATTATGCATACCAGTTTAGCAGACATTTCAGAATAAATATTGGTGAAACACAGGCAAACATACTTACACACTTGTGGAACATTGCCCACCCAGAATTCTTGGACCCAGGCATCCAAGAGACCCCCCCTTCCATCCTTTCAGGTCATCATGGTAGTGACAACACTGCTCACCTGTGCAGGGGATACCAGTTGCACTGGTGATGTCCCATGCCAGCGGGTCCCAGACCTCTGATTTGCACTCAAAGGCCTGGTAACCACCCTGCATGAGCCGGTCTTCATGTTTTTTCACAAAGAGTCCATCTATGACCCTGGACTCCTCAATGCCCCACCATTGTACCCAAAAGTGTGAACCCTCTCCAACACCTGCCATAGTATCCTCACAGGTTGAACTCAATGGATTCTGCAGTATTCTCACTTATTGTGCTTAACATAGCTTGTTTTCCCACCATTTAATGCCACTGGGGAATTTTTAAAAATGTGGCACATTGCTTACCACTGCGCAAACTAGCACAGCTCAGCTCAGCATAAACTGGCAATGCTTTAGCAGTGCGAAACCAAGCTAAGCACTGCTGTGTGGTGCCAAGCAATGCCAAGCAGTGCTAAAATGTATCTTGTTTAAGCAGTCCTTAGCAAGGCTTAGCAGGGCTTAACAGAGCTTAGCTGAGTGCAGCAAATCAGGATTTAAAAATAATTAGCATAATTTGTAGTTGAAAAATAAATGCTTAATATTCCTTCCATGTATTCAAACCCCATGCCTACTGCACATAAGGCTGTCACTCTACCCATTTGGCTACATGGATGTGTAGAATGCTGCTATACTTTTAGATTAGGTTCATAGGTTCATAGGTTCATACTAGGCTATCTGCCCGAGGGCATTTACAAGCCTAGCCCATAGTTTTGTGGCTTACGCCACCCCTTTAGTATGGGGAACTATACCCATTATTTTGCTGTGCCTCTGTTGAGCAGTGACACTGAGGTAATCCCTGGGGTATATCAGCTGCATTTAAGCACTTCTGAGCACTGTACCACTGCATGCAAATCTAGTCAGCTATGCTTAAACTTGACCTCTGAATTAATAATTAAATGCATCAGGTTTCTATTTTTAGATGTCTGGCATGTGTCAACTGCTGTGTGCCGTGCTGCGCAAACTTGAAAAATAAATAAATAAATAAAAATAAATACATTGATATAATGCACTTGGACAGTGAAAGGGGTGTGTTATTCATCTGCGGACATGGTTACTAACACACTCCCTACACTCATTCAATAACTGTGTTCCACGGCTTTCCCTCAGCAACACATATAATATACATGACGTGCTACCAAGAGGGAACCACTTACATGGCCATGGTACCTTCCATGTAGGATCTACTCTATGCCTACATGGATTTTATTAAATCTGGAGGCTGGTACTAACAGGGCGTAGTGGTGCTTAACGAAAGCTTCTTAAGAACAGCAAAGTGTGGTTAAGATTGGTCATCTTGCTTTGTACAGACAGCAGATGATACTAGTCAGCAAAATAACTGCAACACAAGGTAAACATTTTTAAATAATGTTAGAAGTTCACACTATCATATTTAGAAAATGCAAAAAATAGAACACAAAAGCTCATATAGTGGTGTGTGACTCGGAAAGAACTCTTGAAACAGCAGTTTAATGCCAAAACACTTTAATCCACTTCAACATATAAACCAAATACAAAACGGTCAAAATGAACAAGTGAATAAATGAAAAGTACTGTTCTGTGCTACATTCAATCAGCAGCTTTATTAAACCACTCAAGCAGTTTAGCACTTCCGCAAATGATACCTGCAACATTTTTGCATATGAACACTCAAGGTGTTCCTGCTGTCCATTTTTATTATGGAATACGTGGTGATAAATCCTGTTCTTCAACATCTGGGGTGGTATATTTTGTGACATGTATGGCTTGGCTAGCATTTTATGTAGGGAAAACTATTCACCCATTTAAGACGTTTACATTTTATGGATTTAAAAAGGGGGTGAAAATATTTGGGGAGGAAATTATTAAAATTATTTCAAAATTTGAGAATTACAATGACAAATTTTATTAAAAGCATTGCAGGTTCTAGGGACTGAAGAAAAAAATCTGTTCACAGTATTTTGATCTCAAGGGCAGATAGGATATAAAAGAATGAATAAACAAAATGGTTTTATTATGCAATCAGAAGCTTTCTTATTCATATTGTTTAGTTTGAATTTTTATGATGTGTTAATATTTTAATTATTTCATTTGGTTGATTATTGTGTTTTTAAAAAATGCTATTTACAAAGGGAAGTGATGCTAGTTTTAATTCTGGTGAAGTTTCAGTTTTGGAAGAAAAGCGCTACACTGAGTGGTTTAATATAGTTGCTGATGGCATGTAGCATGGAGTGTCATTTTTTATTTGTTTTTTGTGGTTGACAGTTATATATGTCTTTGGAGGACTTTATTGAGATATTTAATAAGGTGGCCACGGTGGTGCAGCAGTTAGCATTGCCACCTCACAGCAAGAGGTTCTCTGGTTCGATCCTCGGCTGGGGTGCCTTCTGTGTGTTGTCTGCATGTCCTCCCTGTGGATGCATGGGTTTCCTCCGGGTGCTCCGGTTTCCTCCCACATCCCAAAGACATGCTGTAGTTGGATTGGACACTCTAAATTGGCTGTATGTGTGAGTGTGTGCGTGTGTGTGCCTTCTGTGGAAGGTTGGGTGCTGGCCTGGCAACTTGACACCATAAAACTCCACTGCCAATCATGAGTGGACTAGTGATCTGCTGTGGCAACCTCTAACCAGGAAAAGCCAAAAGAAGAAGATTGATATATTTAATAAATGTGAAGGAAAGAAGTGTCTAACAACCTATAAAGATGTTATTTCTACTGAGAAGGACTTTATTTCTGCCTGATGTTCATACATCTTAAATGTCCTTGATTTTACAACATTGCTGATTTTGCCTCATATTTTTGCCCTTTCTCCTGTATAATGTTTGATTTTTTGCAAATCAGTGAGAATTACAGTCATTCAGTAAGATGTCAGTGACTAACGTTGAGTTTCAAACTTCTCATTGTCCAGAAAGTACATGTTGGTGCACAACCTTTTGTTCTAGTAATTTATTTTAAGTGAATTATAACAATATTTAAAATGGCCTCTGATTTAGATATTCTCTTCCTTTTCTGTTCCCTTGTTATGTTTGGATTTGTCCAGAATTCTTAAGAAAACAAGATGACAGTAATTCTGCTATTTGCTTGGCAGTGTTAAGTGCTTTACAGGCTTTCGAAACCTGGAAAATAATTTTTGATTGTATACATTCTTTTGTTTTTGTAATTGGTGGTACATGGAGCAGGTAAACCTCCATGCAGTAATGCAGTATAAATAATTATAATCAGGTCTCAGATCATAACCGTTCACTATGTGTTCTGAACACAGATATCAAGTCATCTCTCAAGCTTCTCTATTGTGGTGAATTTCTTTGCATCTGTGTGTCAAGCACTTAATAAGCCAGTGAAGAACATATTAACTTGTATTTTTGAAATTAGCACTGCTTTTTTCTGCTGACTGTAGTGTTATTATGTTTAAGTAATATTGCATAGCTGCTCATATTGTTGCTCACTGTTGTTGATTTCATTTCTAAGGTACTACTAGAGTGTTGCCAGTTAAAAATAAGAAGTAGATAGAAACTAAATGAATTTATTATCTCAAGTTACTCAGTGCACTTTTTGAACATTGTTGTTGTATTTTTTCTTGTTAATGATTACCGTACTGTACTACTACAACATTTAAAGCTACTGCTCTGCAGCTTAGCACTAGAAAGAACTGTATAACTTATCTGATATATTTTTAATACTTGGCTGACTGCTATTTGCTTTACCAGTTACTACACTATAAAATTTCGACTACCTGTAACTGTTGCTCTACAGTTACTGCACCTGGATTTATTGGGTTAGAGTATCTGTTGCATATAACTGATATTAGACTAAAGAAACCTACTGAGAAAAGTTGATTTTTACCAATTACCTTGTTGGTCCTACATATTTCTGTCACTTTTGCATTTTTTGCACTAGAGTACTGCAGTAGACACATCTCATGATTTGTATCTTTTGTATCCTTTAGACATACCTCATATTATCACATTTTTCTAGTGTACTCCATTACCCCCCCTCCCCCCCCCCCACACACACACACACACAGGGCACCTTCACTAAATCAGCTTAAGCTGAGGTTGCTAAGAGAACACTGCCTAAGCCATCCAACCTAAGGACTAAGAAACATCAGCCATTATGTTATGCAGCAACGCACCAACCTTCACCCAGCAAACCCAAAGCAAGTACACATACCTATAAGGCTCACAATGGTATTTACTTTTGTTTTAAAGTAATTCACACTTACTTATTTAAAATATTGGATCATTTGTCTTGTTTTGCATTATTTGCATAACATAACTAAAACACTTTATATGCTAAAGTAAATGTCTGCTATTCGTCTATGTAATTTCTGGGTCAAAATAAATTTTACATAGGTATAACTGTGTGTGTGTGTGTGTGTGTGTGTGTGTGTGTGTGTGTGTGTGTGTGTGTGTGTGTGTGTGTGTGTGTGTGTGTGTGTGTGTGTGTGTGTGTGTTTAGGGAGGGACTGTATATGTATTTTTATACCACTTTGGGTTTTATCAAAAGTGGCAAAGTTATGTGTGAGATTACACATATTGCATGCCCTGCAATACAAATATTATACATACAGAAAGCTATCAATAACACACACACACACTCTGCATATCTATTGTGTTTTCATTGGCAGCCAGAGCTACTGCCAGAATGTAGGTGTTTGACTCATTTAAATTTAAACCCTGGGTTTCAAAAATGTGTTTTCTTGATGGATCTGGCAAAATCCAGGTATACACCCTTCACAATGCCCCAGATGGCTTGAGTTTGATAAGCAATTGGGTGCCTGCTGTAGTTGACAAGGGAGGGGGGGCACTGATGTGACTTTGCCAGCTCACCTCTCCTCAGGGTGGAGGGTGTGGGAGTACATGCTCAAACGTACACGTTCCCATGGTTGAATCTGAGGTGGAGACCATGTACCCCATAGCATTACTGACTTCAAGGTGACTGGTCTCTTCTGAGAAGTATAGCACTCACAGAAATGAGTGACATGTCTTTACTGAGGCCCACTGTAAGCCCTTATTGTGTTACTGGGCATTTGCAGTGGGTTCAGGCTACAAAAAAAGAAATAATCAAACAAGCATGGATGGCTGCCTGTATGATGGTGCCTGTAAGTCAGCTTTTGCCTGGTACATGGGGAGAAAATGGGGCCAGCTGACTGAAAGAGACTCTGATAGTTGTCAGGTTCAGGAAGTTTTTTTTTTCTCAGAAGTTGCTGAATGATGAAGAAAAAGCAAAAAGCTGACCCTTTAATGCATAACCAAAATAGCTGCCTATTATTTGTGTGATGTTGCCAGACTAGAGTCAAGCTGAACTTTCCCTGCTGATTCTGCCAAGCATTTTCCCTTGGCTGTGGTTTCTCTAGATAGTAGGTAGGGACAGTGGGAATCTCGTTCATCCATTCATGCACAACAAGTAGTCGTTCATGTGACCCCATGTGTTTGTATGGCTTGTCCCCTATAAAAGCACTGTTTGTATACATTACTGTTCACAACTTTTTGCATCTGAGCTAAGATGTTCATGTTTCATGGAAGATACATTTTCTTTCTGGAGTACACTGTATTCATTTTCTTTAATGTTATAAGAACATGTTATATTTGTTGAAATGACAGCAAAGGCAAATATTTGATTTTCTTGTAAAAATCTTTTTAAGTGAAACGTATTTAAAAAAGGTAAATTCATTTTTACCTGTATTTCATAAACTTTCAATTGAATGTATCTTCAAGTAGATGAAAGAAACTGGTTTAGGTTTCAACCTCATAAAGTCTCTCTCTAAATGTGCTGACACCACTGATACATAGATGTGGAGAAAACAGAAAAGGTAGCCATAGTGAATCACCTGCAGTGTGCATACAAAGCCTAAACTGGCACAATTTCTAATTAGAAAAGTGACAGGGACATTCAAAGTCAGGGAACTGGGAGCAGTCACTTTAGAAGCCATGCAGTCATGAAGTCTAGGATAACTAAGGAGCTCAACAACTTCTATATCTACTATGTAACCACAGTTTATTTTAAAGTTACTCACATGTGCTATAAAGATGAAAAAAGATTTATTTTTGTTTAACAATGAAAGCAGAATGCATACATGGTACCACTCAGTTTTTCTATATCTGCATGCTGGCAAGTTCAAAAGTATGATTTCAACTGTACACTATTAGCTTGTATTGTGTTATTTACATGTGTTTGTTAGAAATAAAATTTTAACCTTCCTTGAATATTTAGAAACTACTAAAAGTCTTCTTCTTCTTTTGGCTTTTCCCGGTTAGGGGTCGCCACAGTGGATCACCTGTCCACTCATGATTGGCAGTGGAGTTTTATGGTGACGAGTTGCCAGCCCGGTGCCCAACCTTTCACAGAAGGCACACACGTGCACACACTCACACCTAGGGCCAATTTAGAGTGTCCAATCCACCTGATAAATAAAAAAACAACAAGCTGTGGATTTATTTGTGTGTGTGTGTGTGTGTGTGTGTGTGTGTGTGTGTGTGTGTGTGTGTGTGTGTGTGTGTGTGTGTGTTTAAAAACATAGGGTTGTTAAACTCAGCTGATGTCCATAAAGATTAATGCATGCAAAGTATCCCAAATGACAGCCAAATTAAAAGGTAAAAAGGTCACACAAACAAACCATTCAGTGGTTTGGCTTTACTGGCCTAAATGTATCCATAAAAACAAGGGACGTCACAGGCATTCAGAAGCCATGTGGCTGAAACATTTGATGTCATTAAGAGCTCATTAGCATATATCCCATGCACCTCCATTACAGGTAGTTTTAGGTCTCACAGTGGAAGCTCTCTCCCTATCCCTATGTATATGCGTGTTTCCATTGCCATTGTACCTGCATTAGTTTCTTAACTACTTTATTTTGCAAATGGTGAGTACTGCTTACATCATTAAAACATATATGCTTTTGATGTTTTCAAAGTGTACGACTGCTTGTTATTTGTTCCATGACTTCTTACTTCTTTGTCTTTACATAGCACAGCATTGGAGTAGGAAAACTGATAGATAAATAGGCATGGGCATTTCAAGCTCTAGCCCTAGACTGTGTCATGTACAGACTCCTCTGAGTGGTGATTTATTCCTGGCATTCATCAGTCTTAAGAAATTAACTCTTCTTGATTGCATACACCTCCACAAAACACTCAGCCTAAAGACACGAATCTCCATCAGCAACTAAATAAGACTTGCAAGAGGGACATATATATTACTCACTGCTCCTCCCATCTGGGAAATAATCTTACAATACATATAAAACATAGTGATAGCCTCATTTCCTTTAAGGCAAACCTTTTACCTATAAACTCATTCCAGGCAAAACTTGTTTTGACTTTCTGAAGCAAGAGCTATCCTCTGAGAGTTTATAATTATGTAGCTGCAATGAATCTTTGAATCAAGTTCAATTGCTTACTCCTTCATAAGCACAGCTATTACTAACCATAAGAAATTAATTTAATATTCAGTTTTAATTTGGTTTTATCATCCTGCTCTCATTTGTGTTTGTCTAGCTCCCCCCAACAGGTTATATGGTATAATCAGAACAGATGAACTACAGCCGCACAACCTGCAACTCCTTCCCATCAAAGAAAAAGCTCTGCAAGATAAAGTAAGTAAACTGTACTCAAGTTTTATAATAGGTTGTAAAAAAATTAATGTCTCCATTCAGACCTAAGGTTCTGTACAGTGCTCCCATTACAGTGAAGCGAACTATACTGTACTCTCAGTCTATTTAGTCCTAGTCCTGCCTGGTAGGAACAATATGAACAATTACTGTGCTGTCTGAAGTGAATCTGTACAGCATCCATTCTTACCAGCTATATTAAGGACATAATTTTGCCTTGTTTTACCAGAATAAGAAAAAAAAACAGACCACATATACTGTGTAATCTTTTATCACAAGAATGTTATTTCTATTCCTGACATAGGTGTCATCAGCTTGTAGCACTGAGCAGATTGGTCAAGTACCACCCACAATGGACTTTCTGAGATCTTTAGGTTTACAGTGCCTTTTTCATTATATATTTTGATAGCAGTTTTGATTATTTTAAATATTTTGGTTGCACTGGGTTGATTAATTCAACTCTACAGCAAAAGTATACTGGTTCTTTGATTTCTAACAAACAGGATATTGCAATAAAATATGACATTGATCTTTATTGTTTGTTGTAATTCACTGCAGAAATTGATATTGAAATAAATATTGCAGTTTGAAGAACTTAGTACTTCAGTACATAACTAAAATTAAATAATTATAAATGTTTATATTTGTTCCAAAACAATCAATGTATGTCATTAAGTTTGTTTGTAAATTATTCACTACTACACATGACTCTTTTACTGATTTTTAACTGTAGCACTTCAGATATTTAACATATTTGAATGCAATGTATTAAAGATAACCTCTTTGCATATATTAGCTGATATATCAAAAATGCCAATAGGTTTTATCAACTCCTTCCTTATGTAGGTCCTCTTATTAAGACTCAATAACAGTTAAGAAGAAATTATTATATAAATCATTGATAAGTCATTAGGTATGAAAAGAGTAAAATAATATTTGTTGAGGTCCATTTCTTTAGCATAACATTTGCATCCCAGTTATAATGAAAAAACAAGTATTTCAAAACCATACGTAAATGTTGACATATCATCTTGTATTATTATAAATGAGTGTCAAAGATTGAAGTTGATTTACATAGGATAATAGCATATCAAAACTAAATGGCCAATGAGATGACTGCACCCCATTTGCATCACACAATTCTACATCATCAGGTAAAAAACAAAACAAAGCAAAACATGCATGCTGATAAAATAAAGCTTGGGATTCAGCAAACTTCCATGCAGGAATAGCTTATTCTTGCATGGAAGGGACCGTTCCAGTGCAGCACAGCAGCGTGCCATGCATATTTATGAAGGTGTGCTGCCATGCTGTAAAACGGACACCGTTCTGTGTACTACTGCAGTGGGTGTGTCTGAGAGCAATGCTCTCACAATACACATGCCCTCTGCACACCAGAATTGCCGTAAAGCAATTTAAATTGCACGAGAGCACTTGTTAACACCCCCAACCCATCAGGGTAAGAAATCTGGACAAAGCCATAAGAAACAATCATCCCTACAAAGCATAAAGTTGATAGAATAACAGGTTCAGCATTAGCTTGGATATTCTGAAGGGTATGAAGTAAAAAAAACACAACAAATAAATATATCTTTTTTCACATATGCAATAAAGTTTAAGCGTAGCTGTGGGTGTGCCCATTGCTTAGCTACACTTACTCCAGCTGAAACGGCAGGATAAGTTAAAAAACAATAGACATCCCAGCACAAGGAAAAGTGCAATAGAGTAGCATTTAGAGCATACGCCTTGCATGTAGTCATTCATGATTCAAGCCTTATTAAAGCCATTTCCATTTTATATGTGTAAACATTACGATTTTAATTTATTTGTATATTTATGTAGGAAGTAACTTATTTTTCTCAACCAGAGTAGTGTATTACGCCCAGATGCGAGGTGTCAGTGTAATGAAGTAGTGAAACCCCCATATAAACACAAGCACCCCATACAGTATAGGCACACACATAAACGGATTGTGCAGTGGTGCAGCAGTAGCGTTGTCACCTCACAGCAAGAAATTCTCTGGTACGATTCTTGGCTGGGTTGCCTTCTGTGTGGAGTTTGTATGTCCTCCCTGTGTTTGTGTAGGTTTTCTCCCACATTACAAAGACGTGCATCTGGAGCATTTCTCCCTAGGCCTCCGCAGAAAATTGGCTTTGTTCCAAGTCGGACTTTCCCGTTTAACAAATAATAAATAAATAAAATTAAAAACAAAATAAATTACATACAGCACATTGGGGGATGTTAGGGAAGGTAAATAAATCTATATTATGTAATGAATGATGAATCAGTCCCATACAGGTGGTAGTCCAATATAATAAACCATAAGCATTGCACAGCATTGTGTACATATGAATACTAAGCAATGAATAGCCCAGCGAAGTGGATTTGCCCATTGGTAAGCAATGCTGAACCTGCCCCTTTAAGCACTGCCAACCTTAGCTAAGCAGGTTTGCCCTTAGCTCAGCATTTTCAAAACCATCCAATCATGGCAAAGGGCAGGAAATTGGCCGTATTTAAACCCCGCAGGACGGAATTCAGCTCATAACTGGTTGTAGCTCTCCACTGTAGGCAGTATGTCAGGTATTGGAGAGGACATGCACTTTCATGCACAGTGCTGGGGCATGCAGGAGTCCAAGGTCATGGGAGGACTCCTGGTAAAAAAACATGACGTGAGACTGCTGCAGGACCAGTTCCAGGGCTCCTAATATAAAGCGAAATCCTGGGAAAGTCTCACCCATGATCTCACCAGTGCCACTGGTATATCTCAGACTGGAGAGCAGGTTCGACACCACTATACTGACTTGAAACGAAGGAAGAGGGAGCTCTTCGAACAGGGGGTCCAAGAAGCAAGAGAGAGGGGAGATGTCCCAGCAGTGTGTAAGTATTCATAGCAATAACTGTTTAGAAAAGTCCAGCCTGTGTATGTGATGGACAGGTATGCATAAATGCTTCTCTATTTTCATTACAACTCCAGCTGAGTGGGCTGTGAACCAGGAAGCCCATGCCAGCAGGTTGCAAAGACTGCGGGGCGAGGCTGGTGAGTAACAATCCTGCTTGTAGTAGTCAAACCAAATAAATATAAAGGAGCAAAATGTCATCTGGCAGTATAAAAATGTGTATCATTTGTACTGAATAAACCAGACAATCTGACAGTAATAGTCCCATATAGGTCATATGTAAATAAAAGTGTAACTGCCTGGCAATAAAGTTCTAAATCCTGGACTGGTTCTGTTTACTCTGGTATTGTATGGCTTAACATGTTGCATTCCCCAAGATATGATATTTCAGTAATAATGTGTTAACCACTGTTTCCCACACTGTGCTACATAAAAATATGCCTAGAATGTCTGTATAAGAATGTTGTAATTACAGGGTCAGATTGTACAACCAAGAGATACTTAGACAGAAAACACTGAAAGAAAAGACAGTAGTTTCTCAATAGCTCACTCTGATGATATACAAATTGTTGTATTTTTAGCAGCCAAAGCCATGGTTCGAATCCCGGGAGTGGTAGTAAGTCATGTGCATAATTTTAACTAGGATTTTGGGAATATGTGTAGGAACAGTCAGGTAGTGTTAACAAACATTCACCCACAGGGCTTCCAGGTAAGAAGGTTGGGTTATACACTGTGTACAAACATACCACTGACCAAACCAAGGCTGTAGGGTATTGTAATAATACCTCTAGAGTAATGATTAGAGCAATGATCATTAAAGTTGTGAGTACTGCAAGGATATACAAGTTGTTAATTGACACCCCCCCCCACCATATCTGCAACAATAATTTAAACACACGAATCAATGGGTATGTTTTACACCAAACCTACTGTTGGGACAAATGTCCTATTGTTCAACAAATACTGAAATGTGTTTCTATTAATGTCCCATGTTGAAATATTATAATTGGTGGCCTGTTGCTATCAATGTAACCTGCATGCTGTTGTAATGGCCACTGTGGTTCCATATATGCATGTGTTCTGTTTGCTATGCAACTGTTCCGTATCTGTTGTTTTGGGTTAATGAGAATATCTATGCATGCTGTTATAACTAATCCTGGATTGTGTTGACTATAACTAACCCACATATGTTCTAAAACTGCAACGCCATAGCACATTTGGGAAGGCTGGTCCCAGCGGACCCACCTCTCCCACCTCATCTGGCCGTGGCACCGGGCCCCAGCACATCTGGAACCCATACCAGGAGCACCTCGTCCGCTGTTCCTCCACCACCTTCGGGTGGAAGTGCCTCAGGGGGATGGGGCTCACCCCCCCATGGGAGTGAGCGCGGACAGGATACCGTCACCCTGAAGCCAGGTCCAGGGATTGGTGCATTGCAAGCTCTGAAATGAGTTTGGAGATCTGGTATGCCAACTTGAGGGTCGCGTGACACAATTAGAGGGTCAGCCTGCCCCTCCTGCTCAGCCCCTAGCATAGCCACCTTCAGGGCCATGAAGGTGCAGTGGTTACTACCCATGGGTGGGGACCTCAGTCCCACTGTTTCCATTTGGGGACTCATGGGCTTCCGATTTTCAAACACTCCTCCCCGTCCAAGGTGTTTACCCTTCACATGTGTCACATACCGCCTATGTATGCTGTCTTGTCTGTCTTCATACCCAACCTACCACCCCAAATATACCTACTATCATTCCCCAACATCCCACTCTCACTTTAATAAAAAAAAAAAAAAAAAAGGCAAGCTGCCCCCCCCCAAAATTTTGCCCTATATATAGCTGTCCATTTCACACACATGTCCACTTGACACATGTAATCTGGTCTAATTGGCTTCACAACACATTATTGTTGTCCTCACCCCTCTCTCAGGGGTTTGAGTGTCTAAATATACCTCCAAAATTCAGTGTATATGCACAGCTGTTGCTGTAGAAGAAATGGACAGCTCTGGACCTTCTGTACACCAATGCTGCATATCCCTAGCTACTTTCCCTATTGTCTTTCCCTCTGTGTGTCCCCCTTTTCACCACTTTCCTATCACCACTTTTTTCTTTTCTTTTAAAGAAATTAGCATGTGGGTAAAAGGGAGTAAGCACTTTTAAGCAGTAGTAAGTGGGATTAAGCCTGTTTGCACACTGCTAAGCAATGCCTACACAGATTAAGCACTTTTAAGGCTGTCTGTAAGCATATTTAACTGGAAATTAGCATCGCTTACTGCCATGCAAATCCACTTACAACTGCTTAAAAGTGCCTTAATCACTCTGTATCCAACAGCCTTTGTTCTGCCCAGCAACAAAATAATCATCCCTTACAAGCTTTGAACTCAGACTCTGCACACCATAGCTGCAGCAAATTACTACTAAGCCATCTGAGCTGTTGATGGGCACACTGTTTATTCAAACATATCATGCAGCACAGTCATTCAACAGTAGGGAAAATGTATTTTATATATATATATATATATATATATATATATATATATATATATATGTATGTGTGTGTCTGTGTGTATGTGTGTGTGTGTGTGTGTGTGTGTGTGTGTGTGTGTGTGTGTGTGTGTGTGTGTGTATGTATATATATATATATATATATATATATATATATATATATATATATATACATATATATATATATATATATGTGTGTGTGTGTGTGTGTGTGTGTGTGTGTGTGTGTGTGTGTGTGTGTGTGTGTGTGTGTGTGTGTATGTATATATATATATATATATATATATATATATATATATATATATATATATATATATATATATATGTGTAGATATATGTAGATATATATATATATATATATATATATATATATATATATACATATACATATCTATATAACGTATTTCTCCATAAATAAGACCTAACCAGAGAATAAGGCCTAGCATGGTTTTCCGGGGGTCATGATATAAGCCCTACCCCAAAAATAAGCCACAGTTAAGATCGTCAACAACACATGATTTACGTGTTGAATCATAAAATAATATTATTGACATCTGTTGACTGAGGTTATCATACTCTGCTTGCCATTTCCAAACCATCCAGGCACCCAACATTTTCTCTTTGCAGAAAGTCGTAAGATTCTTTCCTCCATGATTCTTACTGTAGCCCTAATCCTCACTCACACTTGATTGTTGAAATCCTTGGCTCATAAACACCGGCAAGTGTACTTTGATTGGTCAAAGTACAGACAACGCACGTAAAATGTGCGCACTTGATAACAAACGGCTGTGGTGTCTTCTTAACCATCACCATTTTGTGTTGCCACTCCTGTCTTGTAAGTCTTCAATTAACCCCCCCCCCCCGACAAGATGAGTGCAAAAAGAAAGAGCTATTTCGTTGAGTACAAGAAAGGAATAGTGGAGAACTCCCAGGGAAAGAATCTGATGGCTTTCTGCAAAGAGAAGAAGTTGGATCTCCGAATGGCCCAAAAATGGCAAGCAGGGTATGATAACCTTAGTCAACAGGCTGACGAGGGAAATGCTAAGAAGTGCAAGTGTGGATCAGGTTGGCCACCATTATTTCCTGAGCTGGAAGACATCATCTGTGAATGGGTTGCTAAAAGGAGAGCAAAGGCTTTGGTTGTGTGCAGGGCTGATATTCAAGCATTTGCCCTTACAATGGCACCACAGTTAGAAATATACCCAGTAGAATTCAAAGCATCACAACATTGGCTGGATGGCTTCCTTTAGTGATACGAACTGTCTCTAAAAAGATCAACAACACTGTTCAAGCTGGAAGATACTGAAGTTATTAAACGTGTACTTGCATTCAAGTCCTTTGTTGATGGTATTGATTTTTCTAAATACCAACTCTCCAACATGATTGCCATGGATGAAACTGCAGTGTTTATAGGCTAAGGATATCAAACAACAATTGATCAGAGGGGTGCCTCGTCAATCTGCATTCCCTCTATTGGTTACAAATTTGCAAGTGTTACCTGTATTTTGGCAATTCATCTAGATGGAAAGAAAACCCCACCTCTATTCATTAGTAAGGGCAAGAAAGGTAAGACTGAACGTGTTTCAGGCATTTACATTCTTGAAACCAAAAAAGCCTGGTACACACAAGCAGTTATAAGGAAGTGGGTTAAATATAATGCTGCCAATTGTTTTGTGAGGTGGTGAAAGAGGTCTGCTACTCTGGGATTCAGCCAGGGTTGCCAGATTTCCAGCAACCCAGGTAGGGACAAAAAAAAAAAAAGATGGTCTCTCACAAAAAAAAAAAAAAAAAAAAAAAAGGTCTTTAATGCGAACTGAGCTCACTTGTTTAATGCATGATTGGCCCGTATGCCAGGTAAAAAAAAACAATCAAAAAAAAACAAACAGTGGAGGCTGGCCGGGATTATCCGGCAGGGCGGGTTCGGGATCAGGCTACTGATCTCGGGACAGTCCCGCCCAAATAGGGACGTCTGGCAACCCTGGATTCAGCCAGCACTCACTGTGCTAAAGACATGAAGAAATTCCTTGCACGGAGAAGAATAGATCAAATAATGATTCCCGCAGGAATGACTGCTTATCTCCAGACTCTTGATATTGCAATAAACAAGCCATTCAAGGACCATTTTTGCATGGAACTCAATCACTACATTGAAAATAGAATGGAGAGAAATCAGCATGGAAACTTTGTGAAGCCTAACCTACAAGAGGTCATTACTTGGGTGAAAAATTCATGTGATAAAATCACTGACAGCTGTGTTGCCAATGAACTATGAGCAGGCTACTTGGACAAGCAGTGCTGATTTAAGGAAAGGTCTATTGCTAGGCATGACTGATTGAGGCCAATGGTTCTACAGAGAATAGAGTCGCAAGAAATTCAGGCAGGAATTTGGGGGTAGGTGACTTATGACAATGTTCCAGAGAAGATGACATGACTGTATTTGAATAACTTTTCCATTATCATGGCAACAGAATGGATTGCTTCTGCTTTCAGCTGCCAGCAAGCTCTTGTCAGTTTTTTGACTTTATTGTATTAAGGTAACATTTCATTATCAAGGGGTAATTACAAAGTAGGGCCACTAGTCCCCAGACTTCATGTTTATGAATTTCCATCATTCTTCTCTTACAGTTTGGGTAAGGAATAAAGAAAGCATCACCACTCAAAAAGTGTCAGTTATTCACCTGTTTTATTCCCCTCCTCCAATACACATGTATTGAGATTTTTCTGCACTTTCTGTTAAGCATGAACTATTGCACTGTGAAAGTCAATGTGTAGATATTCTGAAGTTGAAATGTGTGTTGCACTGTTTATGTAGAATTCTCGCACAACTGTTAATGCATTACCTAGAACTGTTGCCCAATAACAGAAAAGTACCAAATAAATATCAGTTTGTGTACATGAACACATTTCAATTTGTGTACATGAATAAATGTCGATTTTTGTACATGAATAAATGAATAAATGTAGACTGCTGTACGGGGGGTGTTAAATAAGGCATCCCTTGATAATAAGCCCTAATGCGTATTTCGGCAGGGGAAAGTGTAAGACTCGGTCTTATTTTCAGGGAAATATGGTATATATATATATATATATATATATATATATATATATATATATGTGTGTGTGTGTGTGTGTGTGTGTGTGTATGTATATGTATATAACATACACACACACATATATATATATATATATATATATATATATATATATATATATATATATATATATATATATATATATGTGTGTGTGTGTGTGTGTGTGTGTGTGTGTGTGTGTGTGTGTATGTATGTATCGAACATTGGATCCACACTCTGAACTTCTTACTGCAACAAATCTGACCAAAGGCTATGTAAATGGGGGTGAAGTGGCCAAAACTAGGTACATCTTGTAATTATTGCCCTTATCCCATCCTCCACAGCTGAACTGTTCTACCTTGCAACAACATAATAAGGCCTGCCAAGTCCTGGACCCAGGGCCTTGTAAACTTTGATCAATAAACCGACACAGGAAGGTATCCAACGAAACAAATAAACCAAAATGAGAACACCAACGAACCAAGGCAACCACCAATAAGTTCTCCAAGTCCTTTGTGGTGTAACAGTCAAATTGCGAGCTGGTAGTAAGCAAGCTCAAAGGCAAATACAAGTGCAAACATACTTCAAAGTATCAGAAAAAATATCATTTAGGTCGGATATTTTAGAGAAATTTAACCATTCCTTCTCCATAATTGTTTTAACCAGCCTAGATTGTCCATCAAAGGTAGTTATTAAACTGTTATTGTAGTTTTCTGTTGTCTGTCCCTTGTGACAATTAATTGTCTCTCTGTTACAACCTAGTATAGGGGCAAACCTGGAATTTCTAGCCAAGGAAACTTCTTTAAATATTTCCTCTATTAAATCTTCAGGATACCCTCTGTTACAAAATTCTTCACCAGTATACCCCATGATACCGGTTTGAATTGGTTCGAAGAAATGCTAATTGAATATAAAGGGTTTACCAGTGATGAATTTAGAACAATACTGGTATTAATGGAAGTTATTTTGAAACACAATTATATTTATTTTTCTGGAGAATATTATCAACAGGTAAGGGGTGTAGCAATGGGGGCACATTGTGCCTCAACTTACGCAAACATCATCATGGTGTACTGGGAAAATAAGTATTTATTGAATTCCCTCTATAAGAACAATTGGGTTCTTTATGGTCGGTTTCTTGACGACCTATGTTTCCTGTGGATAGGAGATACCAGTACATTCTGTGATATGGTAGAATATCTTAATGAAACAACAACTTTCCTGAAATTTACACATAGGTTTGATACTGAGACACTGAACTATTTGGATATCACTGTAAAGAAAAAAGATAATTTTTTTGTTTCAAGGGTATATAGAAAGATATTTTTCAAATCATTATCTTCATTACAGCAGCTCACATCCCCTCTCGCAAAAAAGAGGGGTTCTTAAGGGTCAATATGTGAGAATTTCAAGAATGTGCTCAGAAGACAGTAGCTTCAAGGAAGAATGTGATTGGTTAAGGGTCCAATTTTGTAACAGAGGGTATCCTGAAGATTTAATAGAGGAAATATTTAAAGAAGTTTCCTTGGCTAGAAATTCCAGGTTTGCCCCTATACTAGGTTGTAACAGAGAGACAATTAATTGTCACAAGGGACAGACAACAGAAAACTACAATAACAGTTTAATAACTACCTTTGATGGACAATCTAGGTTGGTTAGAACAATTATGGAGAAGGAATGGTTAAATTTCTCTAAAATATCTGACCTAAATGATATTTTTTCTGATACTTTGAAGTATGTTTGCACTTGTGTTTGCCTTTGAGCTTGCTTACCAGGCTCTCGCACTTGACTGTTACACCACAAAGGACTTGGAGAATTTATTGGTGGTTGCCTTGGTTCGTTGGTGTTTTCATTTTGGTTTATTTGTTTCGTTGGACACCTTCCTGTGTCGGTTTATTGGTTTTCAAAAGGATGGACCTCCTGGGCAACTCCGGTTCCAATTCTGGAAACACACAACGCAGCTCCGAGGTAGGAGAATTGCGTAAACTCCTGGGACAGCTTACTCAGCTCATTGGCCTTCTGACTCCCTTGACCCAATCGGTATCCACGCTGGTGACGTCGCTACCTCCGAGGGACAACCAGGAAGCGGAGGGTAGAGCGAGGGGTGAAGTGGAGCGTACTGCTCATGTACATACAACGGGGACTAACTATGAATTACAAAACAGCCTTAACGACACGCCAAGGTTGTTTGATAGACTTTCAAATGAAGGAAATTCGCCAGTTCCAAATGAAAGTGGAAACAATACTCGTTCTCAGCGAACTAGAACTAATGGCAATGTTTTGGAAGGTACACAGAAACTTTTTGCTGACATTTTTTCTGCTAAATATGATTTTAAAAAGGAAACAACTTCCTTTTTTAACAATGGGACATATAAGACAAGATTGGAGGATTTTGAATACTTTTTATATAAATTGAAGATGTTACAAATGGATAATTGTTACTTAAAGCACTGTTTGTCTTTAAATATTATACCTAAGGGACTTAGAATCTGCAAGTACCCTAACAATGAAGTGGAAGGAAGTGACTTTCATAATGATTTGATATTGGCTTTTGAAAAATGTGGTGTGGAGGTCATTAGGGCTATTATTAAGAACAATGACTGTGAAATAGAAAAACTTAGTTCAAGGATTGAACAGTTAAATCACAGCCTTACTTCTGACCTTGTATACACTATTGAAGAGGAGAAGCTTAAATATTATAAAGTACTGAAAGACACTGAAGTCAAGTGTACTGAGGTACAAAATAGGAAATACAACAAAATAGAAAGAGACCTGAAAGAATACAAAAACAGAACCCACTACCCAAAGCCAAAAGCCACAGGTAGGAATTTTAACTGGTTCCAAACAGTAGCACAAGAAAATGACGAGGTGTTTTTGGGTAATGGTAACTATGAAAGTGAATTTCCCCCTTTAAGGAGATCAGAAAGACTTAGGTCCAAATACAACACTGACCCAATCCCAAAAAACTATCAGGGTTATCAGAGGAGACCTCAAGTGAGGAATCCAGTAAAATGGAATTGACAACTCAGATAAAGAATGTTGGGCCTATTTGGACCAGAAGTGACTTTTCTATTTACAATTATTCTTCTTCCTTTTTTCCCACTGATGTTACTTTTGACTTATTTTCAAAAGGCTTTGGTTTTATACCTACCAGTAAGACTAACATTTTTAATTTACTTATTGATTTGAAACTGTTTATCAGAAAGAAGAATCTTGAATTGATATACAAAAATACTAAAGCTCCCATTTTTACCAATGTTTTAAGGAGGAAAAGTACATTCAACCCCCCCCCCCCCATTCACCCTCAATTAAGAAATTTGGAGAATGTCCTAGAACACAATCTTAGGAAAGCACTAGCAAAGAACTATGTGAATTATAATCTTACAATAGAAGAAAAAAATCTGTTGGATATTATTGGAAAGGACAAGACTCTTCGGGTAATGAAACCCGACAAGGGAGGGGGGGGTTGTAATAATGGACCAGATATTATACGAAGCAAAGATGTTAGAAATATTAAATAATTCTGACAAATATACCAGAGTGTCTCTTAATGAGATTAATATAGCTTATAGGAAGATCTATATATTATTGAATGATTTGTTATTGGATGGTCTTATAGATACAACAACATACAAATACTTACATGTTGATAAGCCAAGGATGCCTGTGATTTTTGGGATTCCAAAAATTCACAAAAACACCAGTGACCCACCACTGAGAGCAATAGTTTCCGCAGAGGGATCAGTTACAGCACCCTTGGCTAAATATGTGGATGTGAAAATCAAACCTATAGTTACTAGTAACAACAACATTCTTAAAGACTCATGGGATTTACTAGGTAAACTAGAACACTCATTGTGTTCAGAAGGTTTGTCCTTCGGAACAATGGATGTGGTAGACCTCTTCACCAGTATACCCCATGATACCGGTTTGAATTGGTTCGAAGAAATGCTAATTGAATATAAAGGGTTTACCAATGATGAATTTAGAACAATACTGGTATTAATGGAAGTTATTTTGAAACACAATTATATTTATTTTTCTGGAGAATATTATCAACAGGTAAGGGGTGTAGCAATGGGGGCACATTGTGCCCCAACTTACGCAAACGTCATCATGGCGTACTGGGAAAATAAGTATTTATTGAATTCCCTCTATAAGAACAATTGGGTTCTTTATGGTCGGTTTCTTGACGACCTATGTTTCCTGTGGATAGGAGATACCAGTACATTCTGTGATATGGTAGAATATCTTAATGAAACAACAACTTTCCTGAAATTTACACATAGGTTTGATACTGAGACACTGAACTATTTGGATATCACTGTAAAGAAAAAAGATAATTTTTTTGTTTCAAGGGTATATAGAAAAGATACGTTTTCAAATTCGTATCTTCATTACAGCAGCTCACATCCCCTCTCGCAAAAAAGAGGGGTTCTTAAGGGTCAATATGTGAGAATTTCAAGAATGTGCTCAGAAGACAGTAGCTTCAAGGAAGAATGTGATTGGTTAAGGGTCCAATTTTGTAACAGAGGGTATCCTGAAGATTTAATAGAGGAAATATTTAAAGAAGTTTCCTTGGCTAGAAATTCCAGGTTTGCCCCTATACTAGGTTGTAACAGAGAGACAATTAATTGTCACAAGGGACAGACAACAGAAAACTACAATGACAGTTTAATAACTACCTTTGATGGACAATCTAGGCTGGTTAAAACAATTATGGAGAAGGAATGGTTAAATTTCTCTAAAATATCTGACCTAAATGATATTTTTTCTGATACTTTGAAGTATGTTTGCACTTGTATTTGCCTTTGAGCTTGCTTACTACCAGCTCGCAATTTGACTGTTACACCACAAAGGACTTGGAGAACTTATTGGTGGTTGCCTTGGTTCGTTGGTGTTCTCATTTTGGTTTAAACTTTGATCAATGCAATGTACCATTACACCATCCGAGCCCTACAAAATAGTGATGACATCCCAAACATATTAGTTAGTACAGTCATCCAACAGCAGGGAGAGGAGTCTGTAGAATCAGTCAGGTAGTCTATATATACATGTATATATGAATGGAGATTCATATATGTGGAGAAATATATACATGATACACACACATATACATATATATATATATATATATATATATATATATATATATATATATATATATAGAGAGAGAGATACATCCACATTCATATCCACATATATATTTATGCGTACATATATATAGAAAGGTTAATAAATATATATATATATATATATATATATATATATATATATATATATATATATATATATATATATATATATATATATTTATATATATATACACACACACACACACATATATATATATATATATATATATATATATATATATATATATATATATACACATACAGAAATATACGACAGCTGCAAATACATGCAATCAAAGGGTCATGCTGCTGCACACTGGAATTCTAAACCTGGAAACTCACTCACTGGAAGTATTCCTTAAAATGGGGAACAATGACATCTGTGCTGTAACAGAGACCTGGATAAAGGCAGCAGGAAGCACCCCTGTAGTACCAGCCTATAAGTAATTCCACAACTTTTGACTGCAGAACGTGGTCTGAAACCCCAAAGGTGGTGGTATTTTCATATTCATAAAGGATTCACACACCTCCAGAGTGGTAGACCAGCATTATGCATTACAGATCCTGCAGGCGTAGCTGACATGGAGTAAGACAGTGGTTCAGGTTGTAGCCTGCGATATGTGCCCATACGTTTCCAAAGACTCACACTCCATGTCCATAAACACCCTGGAGAATATTAGTGTCCAAACTACCACTTTTGTACTGGCTAACTTCAACTACTCCACCACTAAGTGGGAAAGCTACTCATGTACCGATGCACGTGCCCATCGTGTCGACCTGGACCTTCCTAACATGGGTGACTGTTGCTCTAGACCAATAGTCAACACCTCACTTGTTATATCTGAACACAACGTAATCACCTTTGGAAATTCACAGGCATACTACCCCCGCTGCACAGGCAACCACCATGAAAAGCCTTTCCAAAGCTAACTATGGCCATATAAAAGCAGAGGTGGCTAACCTCACATCAGCTATGCAAATGGAGACTAGTTGCATGACAGCTGAATCAAACAACAATGCCCTATGAACACGTACACAAATGTATGGATACCGCCTTACCCAATACAACCAGGTCCCTCACCTCCATAAAAAGGAAGCTGATCTGGTGGTCCCCTCCCATAAAAAAACTGTACAACAGAAGGAGGGAACTGATGTGAAATAAGATGAAGTCCTAAGACAGGAAATAAGCCCTTATCAGCCTCAATGAATAGTTGAGATAGCTCATTAAATACTACAAAGTTAGCTGTGAGAACAGACTTGGAGCACATAGTAAAAACAACCACAAGGCCTCATACAGTCATGTAAAGAATCTCCATGGCAATACCAAGAATTGTTCTGAGCAACTAGACAATGGTACCTCCCAGACTGAGCCAACAAATAATGCCAATATACTGGCTGGCATCTTCAGTGCAAACAGTACCCCTCACACCCCCTCTAAAGGACCAATCACAATACCAGTACACCACCAGGCAGCCAGTATTACTGCAGCACAGGTTACAACACCACTGTCCAAGGCCAAGAATACAACCTATATGGGACCTGAGAATATCCCTGGCTGTGTTCTACATGAACTACAGAGTGACCTGCCACCTTACCTGGGTGCCCTGGTCAAGCACAGCCTCACCTCAGGCTTTGTCCTTACTGAATTGTGCACTGCTACAGTCACTGCTCCCCAAAAACGAGGTGCAACTACAGACCCTGGCAAATACTTCCCCAACTGCCTAACAAGTCTGTTATGTGAAGCTATGGAATGCATCATCATGCACCTAATAAACAGGGATATGTAAATATGCAGACTCTGGATCCCACACCGTTTACCTTTGTGAAGGGTAGGTCATACCTGCTCATTCAACCTGGTCAACCTCTTGCCGTCAGTTACCTGAGCTGTGGATGAAGGCAAGGTGACACCTACAGCCTACATTGATATTGCCAAAGCCTTTGATAACATTCACCACTCACTAAGCTCAGAATCAACCCCTATATCATTAGATGGGAACAGAGGCACAAACACAAGGGTAGATTGGACATACTGCTGTCATACATTGAGACAGTTGCAGATGTCATTGGGTTTGTTGTAACATCCTTTATGAGGAATATGACATTGGTAATACCAATAGATGTGAATATTTACTAACTGCATTCCCCAGAGTCCACAACTGTTTACCAAGGCACCAACTGTCTGGTGAACACACAAAACATGACAGGCAGACATGTGGCCAGTCTGTGGACAGCATGGCAGTGGAGAGGTAGGTCAGAGACATATCACTGTGAGTCATGACATCACACACTAAATGCATGTCCACACAAACTCTATCACTCTATCAATCTACCATGTGTATAACAGCACTGATGAAATAGAATCTGTTCACAAATCTGGGGATATGTCCCCCATGTTGGTTGGCTGCCTCCACATGCCCTGTCCTGTGATGTATTGCCACTCACTGTATGTGAATCTGTAGGCCACCACCTCTGTAATGTCCCTCACACAGGCAAGGAAATGGGGCAAGGACAACATTAAGGAATGTCCCATATGTTGGAACTAGCAGCAGTGCCCAGGCCCTCAGCATAATACAATATGGGCACCTACATAGTGGTATGGCTGTAGCAATACCTGACATCTGCACATCTGTACAGAGGACAGACAGAAAGTAGATAGCCAACAGGTTATGCATTAGGATGAATGTATTGAAAGATACACATCTGAAACTGAAAGGTATGCCATTACTACATGACAGCAGTCCCCAAAGACATGTTCAAAGAACGTAGTAGTCTACAGTTAATATCACCATATCAGATCAATATCCAGTAGGAGATGCATATAAGCATACAGCTCAAACACCTAGAACAAAATACTCAGTACTCAGTGTCCAGCTTTGTATGCAGGGGTGTATGGTTCCAGTGCAACAATCTGCAATCTGCTCTTACTTGAAAAAGCACTGTTAAAAGTACTAATGTAATGATACCATATGCGTTAAACTATTTCTGTCAAGCAGTGTACTGTAGCTGGTTTAACATGCAAGTGTGACTGCATATAATTTGGGAAACTACCCATGTATGAAACAAATCCAAAGAGAACAGATTGCGGTACTACCCATGTGTATACAGGTGTCCCATACAGTATGTTTACACTCATTGGAATTAAAACTCTTGCCTATCTAGGTATTTCTACTATAGTGCTACTCAGTTATGTCATGCGCCACAGAGCTTATGCATTTCCATCTCAACCAAAGGTACTTCTGAGGTGGATGACATCAACAGGTCTACTAAATTGGAGTGAAGGGAAGTGTAAAGGGTAGTACAAAGGTGAAAAAATGGTATGAGCCAGATAGTACATGATTCACACACACATACCTCTGCCAATATTGGGATTAGAATTCCTGCCTGTCTAGGTATGTCTACTATAGTGTTACGCAGTTACCGCATGTGCTACAGAGATTATTGAATGTTCACATGGCCAAAGCTGCTGATAACTGCATAGCTGTGGTAAATTATTACAGGTGGCAGACAGTCTGCCTTCTGTTCCACCCATACATCATGCTAGTTCTTTCTGTCTTGCACTTCAACTAGCATTATGGCTTGACACTTCTCCAGGTTATTGTATCATGAAGTGTGGCACACCTGTGAGTTGTCAGCAGTACTTGTTTATCACAGATGTTGCCCCAGTACTTACTAGTTATGTCCACCCCTCCTGGCATGTTTGAAGGGCGGTTATCTGTGCTTTAACCCATTGACCTGGTGCACATGTCCATTCTTGGGCACTGTTGCAACTGCCACTTGTAAACAGACAACCCTTCCCTCTAAACTACACGCTCAGATCTATGAGGGTTACCCATATATCACCAATGTGGACATACGCACTCTCCAGCAAAGAATGGACTAGCAGCTCAAGAGGATAAGACCAACACCTATACCACACCATGTGGAACATGTAGCTCACCATGACACCCACTTTGACAGCCATGACATACAGTGAAAAGCCACACACCCACCTTCCCAGAGGCACTCAATAGACATCTACCCAAACAGCACAGATCAGCAAGGCAGACACCCACTCAGACACCGTGACATGGCACATGCCAAGGGGAACATATTTAACCTACACAATGTGCTCCGACCTAAGCCCCTAAGACTAACCACCTTGCACAATACAGTGATCATGGGTAACTCAATACTGAGGGACACACATTCCACTTAGGTTGAATATGGAGCAGATACCAAATATCACTCACATGCCAGCATCTAACACATGACACAGCCAGTCATGTCACTCCACAACAAGTATCACTCGGTATCCATGTGGGTGTGAATGAATTGGGACACACCTCCCTGGACTACATGACAGAAGACATGGTTGAACTCTCTAATTATGTGGTTCAGGCAGGTGTGACAGTAGCCCTGGGCAGTGTACTGCTGTCACCCAGAATGATGCTGCGGTATTATCAACAGATGGTTGACTGCAATATTGGCTTATGTGTTATGCGTCATTCTCAGGGGATCCAGGACCTCTCTGCCTGGGATGGCATGATTGCTGGAACCCAATGAATTGCCATGGATGTCCTACATCTGTCACCACTGGGTTGCCAGGTACTAGCTACGTGTCTTGCCACCCCTATGGTGCCTTATTAGGCAGTGTTCCTAATGTTATTACCACCATAACAGCTACACATGTATGCAATCTAAGGGTCATGCTGCTCAACAGTGGACATCTAACTGTCAGGATGCAGTCACTCATAGCAGTTGTTGGAGTGGAGGACATGTGTCTGCTGTGATGGAGAGGTGGCTTACAGCAGCAGACAGCATACCTGCAGTATCAGGATATGATGCATTCCACAGATGTCAGACCCCAAACATGGACCATACCACACCTCCACAGTTGGTGTTGTCTCCATATTTATTATGGATAGGTACACCTACAGACTAGCATCCCATCATAATGCATTGGAGATACTTCCAGTACAACTACCATGGGGTAAAGGTGCTATCCAGACCATAGCCTGCTATGGGTCCACATCTATGTCCCTAGACTGTCAATGCACATCCCTCAACACCCTGCCATCTCTGATGGTCCAGTGCAACACTTACATAGTACGAGTCTTCAACTATCCATCAATCACCTGGGGAATGTAGCCAATCACCATTTCAGTGGCCCAACACTTCCAGGATTCATAATTTCCATTACCCTAAACCAGCTCATACCAACGCCTCATAGAGGATGCAACAACTTTGACCTGTGTTGACCACTTAAATATGGGGCCACTGCTCACGCCCAGATGTCAATCCCTGCATGGTGAGATTCACACAGGCTGTAATCAACATGGAACTCAACATGCCAGCCACACACCCCACAAAGATAACCATCTGGCAAAAACTTTCCAAAGCTGACTTTGCAGCCATGTAAACAGGGGTGGATGTCTTAACTGCACCCATGGCAATGGGATGTAGCTGCATGACTGTGGAATCATACACATAGGCACTGTACAAGCAGGTACATGAATGCATTGTACTAGCCAAAGCCAACAGAATCCAGACACTGTCCTCCAAACACTGGGAGACAATGTGATGTTCCCCTGCCTTTACTGAAGTGAACATCAGAAGGAGGACACTGTTGCAGGGAAAGGTGCTGTCCCATGACTGCTGAACTCCCTTATTAGCCACAAACGCAACTTTGGATCCCTCAAGGAGTCCCCGACAGGCATCTATGGCAGCAGAGATGCAGCAGACACTGACAACAGTCACAACAGCCTTGATAGTTACATAAACAATCTCCACAGCAGCAAACACCAGTGCTGCGAGTTACTGCACAAAGCTAATACCTATCCTGAGACAACAGATATTGGCCAAAGTCTTGGAAACACATTCAGTGCCAGCTTTACTCCTTTCTCCCACCACAAGGGAAGTGCTGAGTGAATGTGTTCTCCCATGCTGTATCCCATGTCCATTCTAGGTGTCTGCGTGTCACCAGGATGTGGCCCTGCAGCAAGGCCACAGGGTATGGCAGTGTGGCAAAATATCCACCATGTCATGTGCAGGGTACAATATGTGCATGGTAATTCCCGGTCTGTAACACAGTGATTGCATATGCCTCACAGATTATAGGGCTGAGGGTTGTACATAGGTACATGTTGATGTACAACATCTGTTGTAGAATGGTGAATAGTACATGTTCTGGTTTGGACACATCTCCAATTGCTAGTAACCACAGCCACAGGGGATATTCATCAAACAAACATGCTGGGATTACTATTCAGGCACACACACACACACACGCACACACACACACGCACACACACACACACACACACACACACACACACACACACACACACACACACACACACACACACACACACACAAATGCGCACACACACACACACACACACACACACACACACACACACGTTTGCCAGTACTGAGATCCATAGGTTCATTGCTTCATAGGTGTGTAGTAGGTGAGTGGGCCTGAAGGCTCTAAAAGGCTAGCTACAGGGAATACCTTGGCATCAGGCCACATGACATAGTCCCCAGAGTGGCTCAGTAGTATAGTCACTGGAGTGGACCCCAGGGGTGGATATTGTATTCCTCATCAACTCATCCAGGCTTCTATTGTGGGTGGTCAGTGATGTGCACTGCTTCTCATGTATGTGATCTATATTCCATAACATGGTCAGTGTTTGGATTGTGCACATGTCCCACAAGCATGTTCTTTGACATGTGGAAGTGTGTTTGAGGTCTCTGGAGCATGTTGTGTGGACAGATTGGTATCTTCTGAAGTAGCATTCCTGACCTCATTTGGTGTAACCTGGCTATGTAACTGAGGTAGTGATTGCACCTACATTGACAGTATGATACGGGTATTCAGTGGAGTTAGTGGCATCTGTCCATACAGGGCATGTGTATAAGGCATGATATTCCCTTTGGGGAGTACATTTTCAGTCTCTACAGTTATTGCAGGCGTCCAGTGGGGAACATGGCAAAAGGGAAACTGTACACATTGATTGGGCTACTGAAGGGATGGAACAGAGTGCCATGTCCTTTTACTTGCTGGATAACACACATTCAGTCAGGAGATGTAACACATCAAAGTACTTTCTGATGACAGTGGCACTGTTGTGGTCAACACTTGCTAGGGATGAGATTCAAACCCATACCTTTGTAGTTTTTACTACTACATCGTTCTGCATTTATCATGAGCACCATGGAGCTTACATGTTGGAGAGCTGTGCAAAGGTATCTTTGAAGGTGAGTCACATCAGCAACCACACCGTGGGTAACATCTGTGAGGCAATATACAGGGGAACTACCAATATAGTGGTTTTTGCCTAGCCAAGTGTGTTTGTGTATGATACATAGGTGGAGAGTGGTCTCTGAGTAATAGAAGGGTTGCTTATATTGTTCACTAATCCATACTGTCACATTTAGGGCTGTGGACTGTCTACACCAACCTCTCCAGTGTTTGACAACTGTTCGCCTTGTAATGTGGACATTGTGACATATACTAGGTCCAAATAGTACAACCTCTGCGAGTGAGGCAGCTGCAGGGTCCCAAAGAGCAAAGTATTCAAACAAAAAGGAAACAAGACCAGCATACAAGGCACCTTGAAAATAAATTTATTGATTGAGGTTCTTGAAAAACAGACCGGTTTCGGCAAATATTTAACAAAGCCTTCTTCAGTGTTTAAAAAAACAACAAAAAAGAACCTGTATTTAAATACTCAAGTGAGTCATATGCTTAATTACATATGCTCATTCAGACCTGGCTTAAAGAGCCCACCAAGTTTAATGATCCATTTTTTGTCCATTGAATTTAATAAATTATGCCAACCTGATTTGTTATGCCTGGATCTTCTAATTTTATCAATAATGGTAAAACTAAAAGTAGCCTTTGGATGTACCAAAGAATGTTTATATAAAGCATTGGTGTCTCTCTTGTGTCTGATATCACTAAAGTGTTCAGAGATTCGAAGCTTCAATGGTCTGGAGGTTTGGCCAATATAGAATGCAGGACATGTGCATTTGGCCAAATAAATGACCAAATCTGGGGAACAGTTAGCAAAAAATGTTATATTGAATACTTGAGGGGTGTTTTGACTGCTGAACCTGGTGGTTTTGAGTATGATGTTACAATAGATACAGTGTCCACAAGGGAAGCAACCAATTATTGGATCCCCTGATAATGTGGTCTGAATACTTATGGTACCTTTCTTCTCAAGATGTTTAAAGTGATTAAAAAAGGCAGATAGATTTTTGCCTTTTCGAAAGGGAAACAAACATCTGTCTCCAAGAATGTCCTGAAGTCTAGGTTCACATGTTAATATGTTCCAATTATGTTGAACAATTTGCATCAATATGTTGGTATTCAAACCATATGTGGTGATAAATCTAGGTGTTACTGAAGGTGATTTGTGTCTAGTTTTGTAATAAAGCAATTCAGTGCGTTCCATCTGGTCAACTGTGTGTTTGGTATGTAATAGTTGACCCATTTTATACCCACGGTCATGGAATCGATGTACTAAATCCTCTCTGAAGTGTCTATAAGTGTGCTGATCAGAACAAATGCATTTAATGCGCATGAACTGGGATTTGGGAATGTTTTGCAGATGTGAGGAGGATGAAAGCTGGTTGCATGGAGAAGTGAATTATTTTGGGAGAATTTGCGATGAATTTCTGTAGTCAGCATATGATCAGATGCATGGCAAACCAATACATCTAAGAAGATAATTTTATCTCTATCATAGCTGACAGAAAATTCAATCCCCCATTTATTTTCGTTCAAATAAGAAACAAATTCCGAAAGGTATTCTTTATTCGCTCTCCATACCAACTAGTATTCAATATAATATTTTTTGCTAACTGTTCCTCAGATTGGGTCATTTATTTGGCAAAATGCACATGTCCTGCATTCTATATTGGCCAAACCTCCAGACCCTTGAAGCTTCGAATCTCTGAACACTTTAGTGATATCAGACACAAGAGAGACACCAATGCTTTATATAAACATTCTTTGGTACATCCAAAGGCTACTTTTAGTTTTACCATTATTGATAAAATTAGAAGATCCAGGCATAACAAATCAGGTTGGCATAATTTATTAAATTCAATGGACAAAAAATGGATCATTAAACTTGGTGGGCTCTTTAAGCCAGGTCTGAATGAGCATATGTAATTAAGCACATGACTCACTTGAGTGTTTAAATACAGGTTCTTTTTTGTTGTTTTTTTAAACACTGAAGAAGGCTTTGTTAAATATTTGCTGAAACCGGAATGTTTTTCAAGAATCTCAATCAATAAATTTATTTTCAAGGTGCCTTGTATGCTGGTCCTGTTTTCTTTTTGTTTACATATACTAGGTCCTCAACATAATAATTTAGCAAAACTTAACCCCCAATGGATCCTGTTATTACACAATCATACTGTCCCCCACACAGGACACTGATAACAGAGACACACACTTACCAGTAGTGAGCTTCAAACCCTTACCTAGCTATGTATTGCTACTACTGTGTACCACATTTATTGCATGTGCCACGGAACTTATAGGATGCATGTTCCCCCAAGGTACTTCTAAGGTAAGGAACATCACCAGCCCTTGTAAATACTGGCATTGGGTGATGAAGTGGGTGAGAGATTCCATAAAATATTTTATCCTAGACACACATTTACATTCGCCAGGGAAGAGGTTCAAACCTCTATTTAACTTTCTTTTCAGACCGGTATGTTATGCATTTACCACATGCACTACTGACCTTACATGGTTTAGGGTTGGCAACAGGTACTGCTAAGGTGGATGATATCTGCAGGACTGCTAACATCAAGCAATGAGTTGTGTACTGGATGTAAATCGGGTCAAAATCTTTGAAGTAGAGACATTCATATGTAGACACACACAAACACTTGCTAGGGATGAGATTCAAACCCATACCTATGTAGTTTTTACTACTACATCGTTCTGCATTTATCATGTGCACCATGGAGCTTACATGTTGGAGAGCTGTGCAAAGGTATCTTTGAAGGTGAGTCACATCAGCAGCAGTGCTAAAGGAGGGGTAAGGAAAGTGTAATAAGTGTGAATGGACACAAAATCAGATCTCTACAAGGATGCACACACTCTCTCACACAAACACTCACATTTACACAGTTGCCAGGATAAGGATTAGAAATCCTACCTAACTAGTTTGCTACACTATAGTATTATGCAGTAATCGCATGCACCATGGAGCTTATATATTAAGAGAGCTGTCCAAAGGTATCTTTGAAGGTGAATGACATCAGCAGCAGTGCTGAAGGAGGGATACAGGAGATTTAGTGGTTGTGAATGGCCTCAACCACATTCATCTAGACACACACACACACACACACACACACACACACACACACACACACACTCACAGACAACTTTACATTTGACAGGACTGAGATTACAACTGCTACATAAATACCTATTTATACTGTAGTGTTACACAGTTATCACAAGCACCACTGACACTATACGGGTGAGGGCTAACCAAAGGTATTTCTACAGTGAATGACATCAGCACATCATGTGATATGGGCCAATGGGATCTGTAGTGGGTGGGACAAGCCTTATAACGGGATTCTCTCTGTTGCTGTCTGTCTTTCTCTTCCCCACATCTCTGTGTGTGCATGTTTGACATATTATATTATGCTTGCCTTAGATATGTGCGTGTACTCCTATCCAATGTGTGTGTGTGTGTGTGTGTGAAGTATCAATGGTGTACAATTTGGTGTGTGTGCAAAAACAGCTGTGAATAACTGATAACTGTAGTCCACTGTGTTGTGAGACATGGGCTTCATTTCTCTAAGTGTAGGAACATGCTCAGTATGACGTTCTATACTGAGTGTGTGCTTCCATTCCAGGGAGGGTTGGACTCCATTTCAGGGTTTTGTATGCTACAGCTACACCTAGCAAACAGTTTCTGCAGGATATCTGTAGATAGTTTGCCAATATGGAGACACAATGGGCTTAACATACAGGGGATACTGTAACTATTGCTATTTGTGCTGCTTGTGTGACATGTTTGGTTGTAGCATAGATATTCTGGCATATGTACTATTTTACACTGTGATGTCATGTCATCATCTACTGACGGTTATCATTCTTTGCTCACAGTTATTTACTGGGTCATATGAGATGAATGAAGCTGAGACCAATATTCTGAGGCATATAGACTACAAATTCTGGCACACACCTGCCATTGTAGAGGGGTAGCTACAGACAGTAGACTGCTGGTTCTGTGTAAATGGTGCAGCACCTGGGGTTCCCCTCCTTGTGCTTTTCTCAACTTCAAGGAATGGCCATATCCTGCTTGGGCCATACATCTCAGCTGTACAAACACATCCAGGTTATCCAGAGCCAGGACTCATATCTGGTCAGTTTACCTTCATATTGTGGTTTACAAGTGGTTTTGTGTCTACTCATTCATGGGTTTACAGCCACGAGTAGTATAGGCAAACATTAGAGTTTCAGCCTTCACACACTCCATGACATCAATGCTTCTACACCCCCCGCTTTTATTCTCTCCTCCACCTAACATTATGTAAGCAATATCTTAGAAGTATTCCTATAGTTGGGCCTTTATCGCAGTAGTATTTTATGGCCTGATCTACAGTCCTTGCAGTAGAACATGGGTGGCATGATACTGGTATTTGTCAACATGGCCTTGCATTTGTTTTCTGTTTACTGTTAGGCTGTTAGTTGGCACCCCCTGACATTCCATACATTGGCACTATGGCTGAGACATGGACCTTTACCAGAGGACTGTAGGCCATTTGAGAGTGCTGCAGGCCATCTGTGACTGCATTTCTACATGGGATTGTTGGGTGGGGGGTGCACACCTGCAGATTTTAACATTTGAAATGACTCTACTGGTATTTCAGTTACTCTGTTGGCTTCCATTTCATATTGTATTGTGACCTATCATGCAGACAGGAGGCATATCAGTAGAGTACATGTGTTAGATACTAATAGCATATATTTCAGTTTCAGAATTCTTAACCTTCAGAACTGGAATGCAACTGCCAGACCTGTTGTAGTATGTCTGTGTAGGTCTGGTGGTGGTGGTGGTGAGGGGGGGCTGTTCACTATTGCCATCATTTTGGGGCCTTAGCCCAGCCTTTCTTCATGGTCATCTACATCTGTCCTGCTAAGTGAGGCTGGTGTTGGATATGTGACCCTCATTGACATCCATGTGTGTGACCTACTGGCACCCACAGTTCTTTGGGCCATCACATGCACTGCAGTGGGGGATGTCACCTTGTGTAGTGCTGCCTAGTATGTTGACACCAGTATTTGTTATTAATTTTCTGCTGACCCATATAGCTGTCTGCTGTGATCCCATTCAGCCACCCAATTCCCTTGCATGCTTGCATCCATATCATACATAAAAGTACATGAACATACTACTCTATTCAGTAATTGATAGGAAGAGTGATTTACCTTGTTGCTGGATCAGTATTGGGGCAGTGCTGGAGGGCTCACTATGTTGGCTGCACATAGTACACTCCCTGTTCATGGTAAAGCTAAGGTAGTGTCATGTTTGGCATCCCTTTTACTGTCTGTGTGAGTCGGATAGAGGTATCAGTCCCTGGGTCCCTACAGTGTCAGTGTGCATGCTATGCATTGCCTCTTTACCAAGGCCTGGGCATACTGTGCATACCTCCTTCTGCCTACAGGGGCAGGCTCAGGATGTTCCTCTTCCAAGTCTCTCTGTGCCTGTGCTGGCCTTAGCAATGGGGGGAGTGGGCTGTGTGACCCTTCCCCATTCTGTTCCTGCTGCAGCTGTTTCCACAGGATCATAGCATAGCACATACTATGAACATTTGTGTACATGTAGCAAGAGAGTACTGCAAAGCTGTACCGGGTATGTCAAGGCAGCAGAACCATGACGTGAGCATCCAAAACACATGCTCTACAATGATCCTGGTTTGTGCATGTGCCTCATTATGGTGTTCTTGTTCGGGTGTGTGTGCATTTCTGATGGGTATAATCAGCCATGGCTCCAGTGCATAGCCAACATCCTCCACTAGATGGCCATATGGGATGTCCCCCCTGGCAAATGCTTGATACAGCTATGAGCAATGCCAGATGTGTGAGTTGTGATAGCTTCCAGGGCTGCCAGCACACACATTCATGATAATTCCCTGGAAGCCCTTGTGGTTTATGTAGACCCTGCCCTGCTGACTGAGTGGTGTTTTGATGGGGATGTACGTGCAGTCTATAGCACCAACTACTTCAAGGTATTCTGCTATATGATGGAAGAGACGCATACCTGTGGTCAGTGCCTCACTCTCAGTGGGGAAATATATGTGCTCGTTTGCATGTTGTATCATGGCATCCAGGATCTGGTGGAGTACCCTGGATACTGATGCTTGTGAGACCCCCATGATATCCCCAGTTGGTCTATGGAAGGTACCTGTAGCTAGTATTCCTAAGCCTAGACATACCTCGGTATCCACTGGGATAGGTTCCCCCTTTATTAGTCCTGTGTGTAAGGCGTGGCCGGCACAGCTCAACTATTTGCTGTAGAATGTCCCTGTCCACCCTATAGTGCTATACTAGCTCCAGCTCATGTAGGCCTGGTAGGTTACCCTGGGTCTGTACACTCTTCTCCTTCTACACACTATGGGTTGGTTGTCAGCATTCTCCTCCTCACCACCTTCAGTCTCTAGCACATATTGATGGAGTAAAGCAGCAGCAGCCTCTAACATTTTTAGTTAGTTTTGCCAGTTAAAACTCCCCCATCTGTGTACACTGGTGGTGTAGAGTTTGTGGGAAAAACCAGTCTGTAGGGTGTTTGCATAGTTTATATTAGTGTGCTGGGCTGCTGCATGTGTAATTGGCTGATTCTGATACATTCCACCTGCCAGCTATGCTAGTTCTCCTTGGTTGCATTCCTACTGCTGTTTTCCCTTCCCACTTCCTCCCTATTTAAGCCCTGAGGTGCACCGCACATACCCGTATACCTGTTGCTCAAATATAAACAGTTCTGCTATTTCCTCTGTTTTTTTTTTTTTTTTAGCCCCGCTGCACGCCGCGCACACCCATTTAGGTAATGTAAGCACTTTTAAGCAGAAATGGCCCTCCCTGGACGTGAACACTCTATGCATTTCATGAAATAAGACAATACAGGCTCAGACACATCCCCTTCCTTAGCTGTGCTTAGCTAAGGGCAAACACAGGCCACAAAGCTCCAATGACCTTACTGTAAGCAGGCCACACATCCTTATGAAGTCATTCATCTCTTATACTCGCACTGTTGTATTGCGGTTAGGTGCAAG